>NW_007064325.1:34258-122878 GCF_000164805.1 Carlito syrichta | reverse complement strand
GGCCACCGCAGCCTAGACCTGGTGGGCTCCAGCGATCCTTCCGCCTCAGCCTTCAGAGTAGCCGGAATTACAGGCACGTGCTACCACGCTGGTCTGATTTCTTATTTATTGTAGAGATGAGGTCTCACCAAGTTGCCCAGGCGGTTCTCGAACCCGCGGGCTCAGGCAATCCACTCACCTCAGCTTCCCAAGGCGCGGGATTACAGCCACCGAGCCCGCCTAAATTATTACAATTTAACACTGAAAATTTCCATATGTACTTGCTATAAAGAAGACCAATTAAAATGAAGCTTCAAATTTCCTTCCAGTTCTTGAATTAATTATACTTATTTGTAACATTGTCAGTATGTGGGAACAATGGCTTAGGGAATGTAAATTACCACTAGAATATATAATTTGAAAGATCTTTAAAAACACTGATTATTAGGCTTTGCTGCATAGCAGCTTTTGGTTCACATGGTTTCAGATTTCCAGAATATTTTGAAATTCACACGTCAATTTAGACTTTCCCAAACTATTTCCTTTGAGCAGAAAATGATTCTCACTGCACAGGCTATGGAATTGTAGAAGGATCATCAATAATCAGCTTCGACTTACACTCATTCTCTGAAAAGTGGAGTAAACAGGTAACTGGGGAACTCCAACAGGTTAGGAGTAAACGCCATGAAAATCCACACATTAACAGAAACATTTTCTTACATATGCCTAACATCCTCATAGCCATCCTATGCTAACTATGGACAGCTGGTATTAATATCACTCTTACTTATGAAGATCGAAAATGATGGTCATGATTTCTTATAATGTTGGATTCTTCCAGGGAGAGTTCAAGGTTGAACTTGCAAATATTTGGTGAGGTGAATTAAGGTAAAACATTTTAATAGAAACAATTAGAAGAGACAAAGTTTGGCAGGAAGGAACACCTAAAACAACAGAAGATGACCTACTGGCATACAAAAAATATCAGTGTGCAAAATAGATACAGGTCTGAGAACAGCAAGAGTGACGTGGGTCTGCACACCCACTGCCAGGAAGACAAGCTTAAGTGCCACAAACAGGACACATTTAGCACCCACTCATTTCTGACTTGGTGAGGAAGCCCTTGTTAAGTATTGGAATTGCTGTTTACATTTTACTTCTATTTTTTTGTATCTTTCTTGTATATTTTTAAATTCATGTTTTGGGAACTCAGACTATAACATTTTGGTTACTTTAACATTATGGTGACTTTTTGCTTTTGGACCTAACACATTCTTTCATGCCATAAAAAATATATATATATGTGTGTATTTATATGATGTATATGTTTTTATATGGTGCATATGTTTTTATATGATATATATGTGTGTGTGTGTGTGTGTGTGTGTGTGTGTATGAAACACACACACACACACACACACACGCACACGCACACACACACACACACACACATACACTCTTATATGTGATTTTTTTTTTCTGGCTATAACCAGAGGCTGCCATTGTCATGGCCATTCATCTAGGATATGATGAAAAAGAGAACCAAAACCAAAGATACTAAAATGTAGACAATGTTAAGAATAATGCAGTTTCCAATGTGTAGTGGCTTTTGGTTATCTGTGGTATGTTATGTTCAATAAACACAGCATGATCACTGAATAATCAGATACTGCAGCATTGTTCCTAGTGGAAATAAAGGATTAGATTCCTCTGAACCTCTGCTGACAGCATTGTCATTGACTAATCAGTACATAATCTTGTTTTATCGTGTTTCTGTTTAAAGATAACTTATTGAAACCGGGCTTGGTGGCTCAGCCTGTAATCCCGCGCCTTTGAGAGGCTGACGTGAGTGGATTGCCTGAGCCCGGGGGTTTGAGACCCGCCTGGGCAGCGAGACCTCATCTCTACAATCAATCAAAAAATCAGCTGGGCGTGGTAGTGCATGCCTGTAATTCCGGCTACTTGGCAGGCTGAGGCGGAAGGATCGCCGGAGCCCAGCAGGTCGAGGCTGTCCCAGCCACCGCACTCCGGTCTGGGCGACAGAGTGAGACTCCAACTCCAAAAAAATAATAATAAATAAAGGTAACTTATTGAATACATATTTTGATTCATTAACATTGAACTCAAAGCAGTGTAACTCATGCCTAAATGCAACTTATTTAACACACTTCTTTTTTGTGTGTGGCATTTTGCTGCGAACATTAGACAGTATTTCAGCACCTACAGCTAGGAGCCAGCTTAAAAAACAACATCAGCAAACAGTATGTAAGTATGAAAACTGTGTGCCCCAATGGACCACAATAAAGAACATTTATTTATATTATGAGATCTGAAATAAGAAAGCAGATTATTGCCCTTTTTGACGTCAACTAAGAACATGAACACTAGGTGACTCAAAGGTTTGGCATTCTATGCATTGTCCATGCATGAAAAAAGTTCCAGCAGAATTGATTTGGGGTTATTAATGAATTTTAGTAAGTAGACAAATTCACAAATGTGTAATTCATGAATAATGAAGACCATCTGTATGTGGAAGAAGTCAATAGTTTCATCTTGTCACATTTAAATTTCCAGGAATTCTGGGCATTTAAAATTATAAGACAATTTGCCTAGTAAGAGAAGAGAGTAATAGAGAAAAGTGTTGGGGCCAGTTGTTACAGAAGAGATCATTGATGATATACCAAACTATATAGTAAAGTGACATAGAGAGAACAAGTGAAATTTAGGAAAACAGAACAAGTTGTACCAAGAAATGAATATGCTAATCGATCAAGCATCCTGATTACTTTCTTAAAGAGGAGGTATATAACGTTTTAGACTGTGAGGCTCACCTGTATTAATAGATAGTGGACAGAACTGGTATGAAAAACATCATATAAATTTACTTGGCTCTTTGAACTAAAATTGTCCACCGTGATATTTCTCCCACTACTGTTAGGTTGCTCCACTGAGGTCTCTCATTCTCAATATGTTTTCCACACTATGTGCGAATGTAGCAGAAAGTACCCAAGTACCTTAGCCACTCTCAGTTAATCAAATCCAGATATTACGGGGCTTAATGTTAAATATGCCAAGAAAGAGCTATCTTAATGTTGAAACCAATAGTTGTACTCAACTTGGTGATTTTTTTCATACTGAAAGGAAGTTATCTATGCTAGAGTTCAGATCTCAAATCTCGAAACTTGAATTTCTTGTTATACACCTGATTCTAAAAATCATTCAACTGCTTATTGTTTTATTTTCTCTATGGGCATAGTGTTCAAAGGCTTGTGTCATGTTACCTAATGACAGGTCATGTAACATGCCCTACGCTCTTGCCATCACATTGAATATTTCTACCCCCATCCCAGATCCTTCACTATCATATTATACCACCATAGGATTTTGGTTACTTTGTCTAGAACCTTGCATTTTTAGTCTTACCCTAATTGAAGACTGCTATAACTTTTGAACACTGAGTTTAGACTGCTCACCAAAATTTGTGTTTTCACTCCAAGGAGCCCTCACAAGTTTCTCAGTCACTCTCTTCTGAATTGGATAAATCAACCCCAGTTTTTCATCTCCCTAAAAAATCCTTGGAAAAAAAAACTCAATAGGATGTGAATAAAACTTTTGAATTCTATACTATAGTACCAAATAATAAAAATGTCTTCCTGCTGATTTTTGCATGATCACTGATAGTTATATAGTACATAGGTTTGGTGAAGTTTGAAAATCCTTTAGACTTTAATAACATTTTATTCCCCATGTCTCCTATAATCACCTCTTGATGGTAATGCTCTTCACACTTGCCTTTCTCTGTCCTTTCATTTCTTTTTATTCTGGTGATCTAAGGCACTCATTCGTCTCTGACTTTCTGATCATTATTTCCGCTTTTCGCAGCATGAATGCTGACCGAGCCATGTTTCGTGCTCCCTGCTGTAGAGCTAAATATCTCCATGCAGTTTTCCTTTCCCTTATCTCTTCAGCTATTTATTACCTCCCTCATGGTCATTTTATCTAACTATACTGCATCCATTTCCAACAGTACCGCCCTAAATATGTGTACTCACCCAGGCACCAGAGTTTTACTAGCCGCATCTTATCCCTATTGATTCTTGAGGTCCAATATATGGAAATTATGCATCTCTAATGAAGTGTTTTCTTACTCGAATTACCAATCATTATTTTTCTTAGATCAAATACTGTATTTATAAGACCAACAGAGTTTCAGCTCTTCCACTCTTTGATTGCAGTGTCTTATTTAGCAATTCATCCTTAATACCTCACTTCTGACTCAAATCCTGCTGCTTTGCACATCTCAACAATCATACAAGTGCAAGCACTTATTTAATGCACTCCACAAACAGTTGGTACTTTGTTGTTGCCAAATGAACTTTCCAGATCGTTTAGTGAAAAATATTCAGTGTAACCTCATGCTGTCTTGAATTTCAGATCATCATAACACTAATTATTCTTTTCACCCGGTCCTGCTCTGTCAAAATAAGCAACATGGTAGAGAGCAAATATCACTGTTTGAAGACTAGTCCTATTTTTCTTAATTTACCTCTCTGGATACTGACAAAATTAGAAGAGTTTTATTAGCTCCTTCCAAGCTGGATAGACTATGGCTCTAGAAAGATTCTTTTCATGTTTTGAAACATTTGAGAACAAAAATGTTACCCACTAAGATTATTCAGGATATAACTAAAACCAAACATAAATATATATTGAGGTCTTATCATGGATTAGACACAGCAGGGAAACAATTTTACAGCTTCACAAAACTGTGATAAGAAAATATTATCATTAGTTTTCACATATTAGAAAATTACTCAGAGAGGTTAAATAATATAATGGTTTAATAGATAAGCCACACTTGGTGTGTCTGAATTCAAACCTCATGATTTTTAGATCTTTCATACTTCCTTCTGTGTCTGAATTTAGGCCTGATCAACTAATCTCTGAATAATTATACATTGTTAATGATCAATCTTAAATCATTATTAAAAATATTCATCTAACACAATATTTCTAGAATAGTAGCATATATATGTGTATATATGTATATGAAATGTATACAAATACATTTCAAAACAGACATCTGATTTAGTAAGGCTGCCATGATAAAAATAACTTTTTATCCTTGTAATATACTAATAATTAAGTTATATGTAAAATTATTGGCATAATTTATTGGCTTATGGACTTGCCATTAATTAACACTCTTTTTTTTCTTGACTAATTATTTCTCTTTTTTTAAAAAAAAATCAGTTAAAATATACCCCACTGCAGGCTCTCCATATACATATGATGACATCTAGCTAAATTGAAGACACACTAATGTTTACAGCTACTAAGAGTTTCCTCTTCCACATTTTGTCAAAAACTTATACATATCCAATATTTTTCCAAGTTTTGTTAAACCTACTGAGCATCTCAATTGGATGTCTTATAAGCATCTCTATTCATGATAATTAATACATAAAATATTTCTTCATGTCTGTATATGGAAGACACAGAAAACAGTAGTAAGAATGAAACTTCTGGAAGCATTCTGTTTTTGCTACAGTAAGCTACATTTATCTTGTTTTCATAAATTGGAATTAAAAAAAATAAAAATTCAATAGATTAAGCACCTATCACAATAAGTTAGAAATATATGAAAAATAAAATAAGTGGAAGAAGGAAAGATTAAAAGAGCTCAAGCTAGTTTTTAGAAAATACCTAATAGAAATGAACAACACAGCCAAAAGTAAAAATTGGTTCTTTGAAAATATTAAAATTGATAGATCTCTATTTTTGATTATCATAAAAATCCAACACGAAGACTAAAAAGAGATTTATAGTTAAAGATAGCCAACATGGGACAGCTAGAGTGAGATTCTCCTAAAGAATAAAATAAAGATAAAAAGAGTAGCCAGCACCCAGAATGAATGGATTCAACAGCACACTCCATGAGTCTTCAAAGGAGTGATAACAACCACTTAGAGCAAAAAAGAAAAAAAAAATCCACCGACAGGCTGGAACTAGCTAGAATCTTGCCTGCACCACCATAGTCAACCATAGCCTCCAGATACAGCAGGGAAGGTGAATGATGGGAATTTGCGAGTTCTGTGTTCCTACCATGAACTTGTAGGTCTCCCTGAGCCTTGTGGGAATCCAGACCCTCACACAAAACTCCTTGACTCACAGTCATGTTCTGTCATGGTGTGGTACAGGAAAAAAAAAAGCCTTGAGCAGCACCAACTGCTATTTCCCAGGCTATCAACCCTTGCAGGTGGCATTGCTACTTTCTAGTGGGCTTGAAAGAGAACAGGGCACAAGAGCAAATTCTATGACTACAGTCAGTTCCCGGCTTGGGGAGGAAGGGGGCTGCCTGAGAACACCTGAGACCTGAGTCCAGCTGCTCCTTGACATTTGGATTGCAGATTTCCTGAGGTCAAGGAGGGAGCCAGATGGGACACATTGCCATAGCAACCTCTTATTCCCCTTGTGAACTCTTCTGGGCAAGAAAAAGAAATAAAGCGTATCTAAACTGGAAAAGAGGAATAAAACTATCTCTGTATGCCAACAATATAATCATATATAATCATATATCTAGAGAACCCTAAAAACTCTTCTAAAAGACTCATGGACTTGATAAACGAATTTGGTAAAGTTTCAGGATACAAAATTAACACAAACAAATTGGTACCACTGCTATACACCAATAGTGACCGAACTGAGAATCAAATTAATAACCCAATTCCATTTATGATAGCAGCTAAAAAGCTAAAATACCTAGGAATATATTTAACCAAGGAGGTGAAAACTTTTACAAGGAGAACTACAAAACTCTGATGAAGAAGACATAAATGGAGAAACCACAGACCATTCTCATGAACTGAAAGAAACATTATTGAAATGACCATATTACTGAAAGTAACCTACTAATTAAGTGAAATCCCTATCAAATTACCAACATCATTTTTCGCAGATTTAGAAGAAGCAATTCCAAAATTCATATGACACCAAAAGTGAGCCAGAATAGCCAAGTGGCCCTAAGCAAAAGTAACAAAGCTGGGGTATCACATTACCTTACTTCAAGTTATTACACTCCAAAGCTGTAGTAACCAAAACAGCATGGCACTGGTACTATTAGGGTCTGGATAGGGTGAGGGTGGATGGAGAGATGGAGAGGCAAGGGAGGGAGCAGCACCAGTAACCCAGAGATCTGAGCAATGCAAAGAATTGCAATACACAAAGATGTTAAGAAAGAAAAGTTTATTTTAAAGTAGATTAGAGAAAGAGAAGGGAGAGAGAAGATTCACCTCCCCAAGGTGGGGGAGGGGGCCAAGCCAGGAAGTGTGGCAACACCATAGCTCAAAAAGCACATGGCCACACCAGAGTCTAGCAAGGCAATGGCCACTAGTTGCTTGCTGTTGAGTCCTTTTAACCAATCCCCTAGATGGGGGAAGATCATTAAGGTGATTGGGTGGTGGTCTGCTCCACGTTGTCACAAAGGGACAGGCAAGTGCAGGTACTGATGTCAGGTGATGGACAGCAGGCAGATGGGTGGGCTAGTCACATGATTGCTTCCATGGTGGGGTTTGTTCCTGTCACAGAGGTCACAAAAGGCTGATTAGGTTAACCCTGGCGGGGAGGGGTCCTGCAAGAGACTTGTTAGACATTTGCAATTCACAAACTCAGACATTTGCAATTCACAAACTTCATGACCAAAGGTAGTCATATTATTACTTTTATGACTTTGGTCAGCCAAAGAGTGATTTTGATCTTCAGCCTTGACAAAGAACCTAAAAGTTTACTAGAGATTATTTTGCTAAACCCTGGGCTGTCCTGGTCTTGCATCTGTTGGAGATTTGCTGAGGGGGGATGGGATGGGATAGTCTGCTTGTTCTGCAGTAGAATGTCTTAACGCTTTTAAATGGTTATGCTGGGGCAAAAAGACTAAACTCTTTCAGGTACAAGACACATGGATAGAAACTCCAGAAATAAACTCATATACCTACAGCCAAGTGGTCTTTGATAAAGCAGACTAAAACAAGTTCTGGGGAAAGAAGACTCTATTTAACAAACAGAGTTGGGAAGTTGTATAGCTACATGCGGAAAAATGAAACTTGATTTCTATCTCTCCCCAAATACAAAAATTAATTTAAGATTAATTAAAGACAAGTGTTGGACCTGAAACCAATAAAAATCCTAGAAGGAAACCAAGGGAAAACTTCAATGGACATAGGCCTCAGCAAACAATTTATGGCTAAAGCCCCCAAAGCAAATTCAACTAAAACAAAAATAAATGACTGGGACTTAATTAAACTAAAAATCTTCTGCACAGCAAAAGTAATAATCAACAGAACAAACAGGCCGCCTGCAGAATGGGAGATGTTCCCAAACTATATATCTGACAAAGGACAATATCCAGAATCTACAAAGAACTCAAACAAATCAGCAAGAAAAAAAGCAAACAACCCCATTAAAAATATGGACAGATATCTCTCAAAAGAAGATATGCAACATATAACATAACAAATATATGAAAAAATGCTCAACGTATGAGACAACAAACATGAAAAAATACTCAACATCACTCATAATCAGGGGAATGCAAATTAAAACCACAATGAGATGTCCTCTCACACCAGTCAAAATAACCATTATTCAAAAGTCAAAAATCAATAGATGCTGACATGGATGCAGAGAAAAGAGAACACATATATACTCCTGGGAGGAGTGTAAATTAGTACAGCCTTTATGGAAAGCAATTGGAGATTATTCAATGAACAAAAAGTAGATCTGCCATTTGACCCAGCCATCCCATGACTAGGTTTCTACCCTAAGGAACAGAGGTCATTATAGTAAAAAGATTACCGCACACACATGTTCATTTTTACTTAATTCACAATTGCAAAGATGTGAAATCAGCCTATATGCCCATCAACAGATCAGTGGATAATGAAAATATTGTATATATACACCATGGAATACAAAGCAGCCATAAAAAGGAAATCATGCCCTTTGCAACAACATGGAGGCAGCTGGAGATCATCACCCTAAGTAAAACAGACTCAGACATAGAAAAACCAAACTATATGTTCTCACTCAAATTAGGAGCTAAACGGTCAGAAAATGGAAATAATAAACACTGAGGACACTAATAAAGAAGTTAGCTTTCAGAAACTACCTATCGGGGACAACGTTCACTATCTGGGAATGGACCACGTGAGACCCAAACCTTACCACTACACAATATGTCCTTGTCATGAATACACATGTGTACCCCTGAATCTAACATTTTTTAAAAAAAGGAAAAAAAAATACCCAAAAAGTGACAGTAAATAAAAGAATAAAAGGAATCATACAAATCATACAAAGACATTAAAATAACATATGACATTTAATAGCTTTATGCCAGTATTTGAAATTTGAAATATGATAGAAATTCTAGAAAATGAAACTTTTCAAAAGTGAGTCAGGCAGAATTTATTTATTCATTTTTCTCTTTTAATTTTTATTTTGAAATTGTGGGGTACAATTCAGGGTTAGGTTTACAAATGTTCATTGTGCAGGTACCCTTACTGATGAGGTGTGCGCCCTCCTTCCCCAGGTGGAAATCGACTGCTGTCAATCCCAGACTCAGGCAGAATTTAAAAACCTAATATATAATTAGACTTAGAAGGTGCATTTGCAGTTCTGTTAGATGGGTATATTGCCATCTAACATATATTGAGGTTTGGGTTTCTATTGAAGCTTTCACTCAAATAGCAGTCATAGTACACAAGAGGTAGATTTTCGAACACTTACTCTTTCTCTGTTCTGCCTTTTCTGGAGACATCAGTGTCTATTATTCCCATCTTTATGTGTAAGTGTTCTCGATGTTTAATTCCCACTTATAATTGAGAATATGCTGTATTTGGGGTTTTATGTTTTATGTTAATTCCCTTAGTATAATAACCCCCGATTGTAACCACGCTGCTGCAAAGGACATGATTTTGTTCTTTTTTAAAATATGTGTATAGCTACATAGTATTCCATGACATATATTTACATTTTTAAAAATTCAATTAGCCACTGGTGAGCTCTTAGATTGATTATACATTTTTGATATTGTCAATAGTGCTGCAATAAACATATAAGTGCAGGTGTCTTTTTGATAGAATTATTTATGTCCCTTTGGGTATACACACCATATTGGGATTTTGGGTTGAATGGTAAATCTATTTTTTTATCCAGTCCTCCTTTGATGGGCAGTATGGTTGGTTCCATATTCTTGCTATTGTGAGCAATGCTGTAATAAACATACTTGTTAGGTATCTTTTCTATAGAGTGATTTGAGTTCCTCTGGGTATATTCCCAGTAGGGGGATTGTGGGATCATATGGAAGGTCAATATATAGAACTTTTAGGAATTGCCACACCGTTTTCCACAGAGGTTGTACTAGTTTACACTCCCACCAACAGTGTAGAAGTGTTCCCTTTTCACTACATCTTCTCCAGCATCTGCTATTTTCTGAGTTACTGATGATGGCCATTCTAACTGGAGTTAGGTGGTATCTCAGTGTAGTTTTAGTTTGTACTTCTTTGATGATTAGTGAGGCTAAGCATTTTTTCATGTATCTGTTGGCTGCTCATTTGTCTTCTTTTGAGAACTGTCTGTTCATATCTTTTGCCCACTTTCTAGTGGGGCTGTTTGTTTTTTACTTTTTGGCACATTTGAATTCTTTGTAGATCCTAGATGTTAGGTCTTTGTCAGACATACAGTTGGCAAATACTTTTTTTCCCATTCTGTGGTCTGTCTCCCCATTCTCTTGGTTCTTTCTTTTGATTTGCAGAAGCTTGTCAGTTTGATGAGGTCCCACTCACCTGTCTTATCTCTTATGGCATGGGCACTTGAGGTTTTGATCAGGAATTGGTTGCCAGCTTCATACATGATAGAATGTTACATAGCCTTAATGAAAAAAAAATCATGAACTTTGTAGCAACCTGGATGGATCTTGAGTCTATAATACTGAGTGATCTTTCACAGAAACAACGAACTGCATATCACATGTTCTCACTCATAAGTGGACCTTGAACAGCTATCATAATACTATAAGAAAAGGATTGACAATAGCAGGAAACTGTGAGGGTGTGGGGTGGTGGGGAGGTGAGATCGGCAGTAGCGGGAAACTGTCTGGGGAAAGGGGGGGCATACCTCATCAACAAGGGCACCTGCACAATGAATATTTGTATACCAAACCCTGAATAGTACCCTACAATTTTAAAATAAAAAATGTTTTCAAAAATCTATTTTTAATTCTTTGAGAGAACTCCAAACTGCTTTTTACAGGGGCCAAACTAGTTTATATTCCTACCAAGAGCATATGATAGTTCCTTTTTCTCTGCAACTTTGCCATCATCTGTTGTTTCTAGACTTACTAATAATAGCCATTCTCACTGGTGTGAGATGGCTTCTCACTGTGGTTTTGATTTGAATTTTTCAGATAATTAGTGATGTTAGCATTTTTCCATAAGTTTATTGGCTGCTTGTATATCTTCTTTTGATAAGTCTTTTTCATGTTCTTTGCCCACTTTTCAATGGAGTTATTTGTTTTTCTTGTTATTGATTTGTTTCAGTTCCTTACAGATTCTGGATATTACTCTCTTGTCAGATGCAGAGTTTGCAAATATTTTCTTCCATTCTATAGGTTGTTGTTTTACTCTCTTGATAGTTGATTTTGCTGTCCAGAAACTCATTAGTTAAATTAGGTTTTAATTGTCAATTTTAATTTTTGCTGCCTTTGCTTTTGAGGATTTCATCACAAATTGTCTCCACCAATGTCTAGAAGATTGTATTTTAGGTTTTCTTTTAGGACTTTTATAGCTTGAGGTCTTATATTTAAGTTTTTAATCCACCTTGAGTTAATATTAGTATAAGGTGAGAGGTAGTGATCTAATTCTTTTCTTCTGTGTATGAAGCACCATTTATTGAAGATTGTCCTTTTCTTTATGTTTGTTTTTGATAACTTTGTTGAAGATCAGTTGGTTTAGGTTTGCAACTTTATTTATAGGTTATGCATTTTGTTTCATTGCTCTCTGTGTCTATTTTATTAAAAGCATCAGTAATATACTGTTTTGGTTACAGAAACCTTGAAGTAAAGTTTGAAATTAGGTAATGTGAAGCCTCCAGCTTTGTTCATTTCACATATCTCTCTTTCTCTCTCTCTTTTTTTTTGGGGGGGGGGTTCTATGTGAATTTTAGAATAGTTTTTTTCTAATTATATGAAAAATGACAGATAATGTGATAGCAATTGCATTAAATCTGTAGACTGCTCTGGGATGTATGGAAATCTTAACAGTATTGATTTTTTCAGTTCATAATCATGGTATGTTTTTCCATTTTTGTGTCGTCTATGATTTTTACTTTTTTTTATTTTAAAGATGTGGGGTACAATTCAGGGTTAGATATACAAATGTTCGCTATGCAGGTACTCTTCTGGATCAGGTGTGCCCTCCTTCCCCTGGCAGATTCCCACTATTGCTAATCCTACCTCCCTCCCACCCTCAGTAGTTTCCTGCTACTGTCAATCATTTTCTTACAGTATTATAATAATTGTTTAAGGTCTGCTTATGAGTGAGAACATGTGATATGATTTTTGCAGCAATGTTTTTTAGTTCTTTTTGTAGATATTTTTCACTTCCTTGCTTAGTTGTATTTCTAAGTATTTTATTTTTTGTGTGTGACTATTGAACTTTGAATTGCATTTTTTAATATGGTTCTTAGCTTAAATTTTATTGGTGTATACTAATTTTTATACATTGATTTTGAATCTGGAAACTTTACTGAATTCATCTATCAAGTCTAGGTATATTTTGGTAGAATACTTGGGGTTTATAGTTGTAATATCATCTCATCAGGAAAGAGAAAAAATTGACTTCCCTCTTTTCATGGTTTGGTACATTTTATTTCTGTCCCTTTCCACATTGCTCTGACTAGGACTTCCAGATTTATACTGAATAGAAGAGATGAGGGAGAACATCCCATCCTTTTCTTCTCCCGGTTCTTAAGGGAAATGCTTCCAACATTTGCCCGTTAAGTATATGTTCACTGTGGCCTTGTCATAGATGGCTCTTATTATTTTGGTACATGTTCCTTGATGCCTAAATTATGGAGGGGTCTGATCATAAACAGATGTTGGATTTTACTGATTGTTTTTTCTGCATCTATTAAGATGATCATATGGTTTTTCTTTTTAATTCTGTATCTGTGGTTAATCGCATTTATTGATTTGTGTACGTTAAATTATCCTTGCATTCCAGGAATAAAGGTCAGCTTATTATGGTGGATAAACTTTTTAATGTGCTGTTAGATAAGGTCTGCTCATAATTCACTGAGGATTTTTGTATCTATGAGGATTTTTGATCAGGAATATTGACCTGTATTTTTTGGTTGTTGTTGTATCTTTTCCAGATTTTGATATCACACTGATACTGGTTTTATCAAGTGAGGAATCCTTCAACCTTGATTTTTGGAAGAGTTTCAGTAGGATTGGTACCAGATTTGCCCATTACCTGGTAATGCTAACAGTGGTGACTTGTCTAAGGTGATATTTACTAGGTTTTCAACTGAAAATTTACTTTTTAATCATTTTATAATTAAAACGCATTTTGCAAAAAAATATTTTGAGACTATACAAATATTACCCCCCCTCCCCCACCACCCAAAACACAGAATTATTTTTTGGAAGACAAGTCCCTTGTAGTACAGGCTTCCCAACCTGGTAAGTGTTCTAGTAACCGATTCGCATCAATGTACCAGTTAAAATTGTTTTAAGAGGCCGTGTTCAGCTTCAATGAATCATTTTGGAGATTATTTCAATGTTTTTACCTGTTTAATGATGGATAATTCAGAGTACACCTGCCAACACTGCACTGAGTGCTCAGCAGTTTTTTTTAAAACCCAAAACAGCATGATCTTCATGTTCTATCCTCTCTATTCACCAGATCTTGCTCCAGCAACAATTTTTTTGCTTGTTTCCCCAGATGAAAAAAGTTCTCAAAGGAAAACATTTTGTCCACGTGGAAGAGGCAAAGCATAAAACAGCACAGGCACTAACAGACATCAAAATTGACAAATTCAAAAATTGTTTGGGGCAGTTGAAAAAACACCTTGATAGGTGCATTGCATCAAGCAGAGTACTTTGAAGGTGACTGAAGTTTAAACATGTAAGAACAAATACACAATTTGTAATACATAGATTCCAGGTTTTTTGGCCCCCCCTCCTATACCAAAAATAAATTTCTGAGCATTAAAATAATTTCATATATGGGAGACAGGGCAAGATGATGATGAAACAGGTTGGTGTGAGAGTCTCTGCAAAAGTGAGTGTCCATCAAGACCACGTGAGTGGATGTGTGCCAGTGGGTAAGTGAAAGTCTACCTGAGGGGAGACTTAGGTTCAAACACCTGGGACTGTCCTCCACAGGTGACTGCAACCCACCACTGCCCTGAGATTGGAGCCCCCAGTGCACAATATTGTTTGCTGTTCTCAGGGATCTCTTGAGAGGAGGCAGCAGAGAACAGCTGCTTCTCAGCATCTGGTACTTAGCCCATGCCACCATCTGCAACAGTAGGCTGGGCACTAGTAATGGAACAGTGGAAAAGGCATGGCAAGGACCTCTGGAGCCGAGCCTCACAACTGGTGAGGAGATGCTGATTGCCACCATTTTCTCTGTACCAGGACAGGTCAGAGACCTGCGTTGGCCCACCCAGCTCTGTTCAATCTCCAACCAGAGACCCAGAAGCAATCTTCACAACCTTCTGGAATCAAACATTGGACTCAGAGAGACAGATATTCCCTCACCATGCTGGAACAGGCACAGACAGTTCTGAGCTGAGTGGGAGATTTGACAACAGCAGCAGCAACAGATGATTTGGGTGAGTTGGGATCTGATTAATCCTCCTTCCACAGCAGTTGACAGAGTATCTGAACCATGCTGAGAGCAACCCTATCAGCCAGCATTGAGAGCAAGGGATTAGGCTGGAGACTGAAGCTGCTCCCTAATATGATAGTAGCTAAAAGCAGTGGCAGCCAAAATTGGCAGTAGTCAAAAGCAATGGTAGTGCTTTGGAAGGGAACCTGATATTCCAGAAATGACCACAGAGTAATTTTTTTTTCCTTTCTTCCTGTTTTTGTTTTTGTTTTGTTAGTATATTGTTTTTAGATTTTTTGTTTGCATATGGGTATCTTTGATGTTTTTAAAAATTTGTTTGTATGATTGCTTGTATGTTTCTGTTTTTTTTTCTGTCTTTGTTTCTTTATTTATTAATTGGTATGCCTGTCTGTTTTCCCTCTTCTTCTTTGCTCTCTTCACTGTCCTTTCTTTTTGTTCTTGAGTTGGGGTTTCACTCTGTCACCCAGACTGGAGTGCAATGGCACACTCCCGGCCACCACAGCTTCAACCTGCTGGGCTCTGGCGAACATTCCACCTCAGCCTTCCAAGTAGCTGGAACTACAGGCGTGTGCTACCATGCCAGGCTAATTTTTGATTTATTGTAGAGATGAGGTCTCGGCAAGTTGCCCAGGTGGGTCTTGAACCCACGGGCTCAAACAATCCACTCACCTCAGCCTCCCAAAGTGTGAGATTACAGGCTGAGTCACCGAACCCGGCTCTTCACTGTCCTTTCATCTCCCTCTTTCCTTCTTCAGTTATTTTCCTTTTTCTTATCTCACTTTGCTTTCAGGGGGCAAACATACAACCCCATTGCATAGAAAGATTGTAAGGTGTTGGGAAATGGGTTCCAGGGGGCCCACATATCTGTCCATGGATACTGGATTCTGCAGATATCTTCCGTACTACAGCTCCTCCCTTAATCAAATTTCAAAACTTCAAAAAGAACAGCACCTCAATCCCAGTCTGTCTTTAAAATTGAACAAATTCAGAGTCTACATAAGGAGGCATAAGGAATTGAGCAAACAGAAGTTAAAAACTATCCCCCATCACTGAAAAAAGATTTAAAGAAGAGGGGGAAAAAGGGAGAGGACCTTTAGAAATGAAGAAGAACCGAAGGAAGAATACAAGTCTCATACAGACACCTGGAAATAAAGCACCTGAGAATGGACTTTAGAACTCAAACGATGAAGAGCCCCCAGAACAACTGGTATCAAACCACAAACCCAGATATCAAAATATTAATAGAGAGACTAAATATAAATGAGGAGATACAAGAGGAAAGAATGAAGGAATTGATAACTGAGATGACAGCAGTAAAGAATACAGTGAATAAAATAAATAACAAACTGAGAAACATGGAAGGAAGAACTAATCAAGCAGAAGAGAGAACCACAGAGCTTGAGAACCAAAATATGGAACTATTCCAAACTGCTAAAAACATAGAAAATAAGCTTAAAAAGACATAACAAAGCCTCCAAGAGATGAGTGATTATATCAAGAGACCAAACCTAAGATTAATTGGAAACTTTTAGGCAGATAGAGAGACAGAGACTACCCTGGAACAAACATTCCATGAAATTATCCAAGAAAACTTCCCTCATCTCATCAGAGATGTGACCATTCAGCACAAGAGATTCAGAGAACCCCTACAAAACATCAAGTGAGAAAACCAACTCTTAGACTTATAGTAATTTACTTACACAAAGTAGCTATAAAAGAAAAAAATCCTAAAGGCAGCAAGAAAGTAAGGTCAGACTACCTACTGGGGAAGACTGATTTGAATAGCAACAAATTTATCTACAGAAACACTATAGGCTAGAAGAGATGAGAGTCCAATTTTCAAAGTTCTCAGACATAAAAAATTTCAATCAAGAATTTCCTACCCAGTTAAGTTAAGATTCATCAGCGAAGAATTAGAATCCTTCCCAGACATTCAGTACCTAAAAGTTTACACCACTTCCATACCGGCTCTACAAGGAACACTTAAGAAAGTATTAAGCACAGAAGAAAGAAGAAAAAGAATGACCATGCCCTTTCCAAGGATGCAGCAAAAGATGGAAAGCACACATAAAATAACTTAAACATAATAAGAAAGCCAACAAGCAAATAAACAAACAACAACAGCAAACTATAAGAACCTCATGACAGTAATAAATTGTTACATCTCAATAACTAGCCTGAATGTGAATGGACTAAATGTATCACTGAAAAGATATAGAATGGCGAATTGGATTAAAAATATAATGATGCAACAATATGCTGTGTCCATGCAGCTCATCTCACCAGAAAGCACACTCACAGACTCAAAGAGGATGAAAACAAATTCTCAGGTGAATGGAATACAAAAGAAGCAGGAGTTGTGATCTTAATATCAGACAAAATATTCTATAAACTATCAAAAATTTAAAAAGATGCAGAAGGTCATTACATAATGATAAATGGTTAAATCCATCAATAAGAAATTTCCATCCTAATATATGCACCCAACATAGGAGCACCACCTTTCTTAAAGCAGCTTTTAGGTAAACTCTAAAAGGTATTGACTCTAGCACTATCATAGCTGGAGATTTAAATACTCCATTAACAACCCTAGACAGATAATCAAGACAAAAATCAATCAATCAGCAATCTAGAACCTCAACTTGATGTTTAACCAAATAAACTTAACAGATATCTACAGAATGCATCCAACAACCATGGACTATACATTCTATTCATCACCACATAGAACATACTCTAAGATCAACCACATCCTTAGTCATAAATCAAGCATAAACTAATTTCATAAGATTGAAATACTGCCATGCACCTTCTCAGAACACAGTGAAATAAAAATAAATATCAACACTAACAAAGTTTCCCCTAAACCCACAAAGACATTGACACTAAGCAGCATGATGCTGAACAACTACTTGGCCAACATAGAAATCAAAACAGAAGTTAAACAAATGAAAATGAAGAAACATCTTGCCAAAATTTCTGGAATGCCAAGAAAAACAGTGCTGAGGGGAATTTATATCTCTATAAACAGAGATGAAGAAAATGGAAAGATCAAAATTTAACAGTCTAACAAATCACCTAGGGAAGCTGGAAAAGCAAGACCACCAAAACCCTAACTACAGTAGAAAAATCAAGATCACCAAAATAAAAGCCCAAATTTGGGACATAGAAGACAAAAACATCATAGAAAAAATTAATGACACAAAAAGCTTGTTCTTCAAAAGTATAAGCAAGATTGATGGATACTACCCAATTGACCTAAAATAAGAGTGAAGAAGCCCAAATGAACATAATCAGAAATGCAAAAGATCAAGTCACAACTAATCCCAAAGGAATACAAAAGATTATCAACAGTTACTATGTACACTTGTATGGAAACAAACTTGAAAACCTATACGAAATTGAAGACTCTCTGACATCACAAAACCTCTCCAGGTTGAAACAAGAAGAAAATGAGACCCTAAGTAGACCAATAACCACACAGGAAATTGACGTTTTCATAAGAAAACTACTTACAAAAACAAAACAGCAACAACAACAACAAAAAACCCTGGACCAGATGGCATCCCAGTAAAATTCTACAACACATACAAGGAGGAGCTGCTGATACCAATCCTACTGAAAGTATTTAAGCAATCAAGAAATAACTTTCCTCAAAACATTTTATGAAGCTAATAGCATATTGATACCCAAACTGGGTAAAGATTCAACAAAGAAAGAGAACTGCAGAACAATATTCTGGATGAACATAGATGCTGAAATTCTCAACAAGATTCTAGCAAACTGGATCCAATAACACATCTCAAAAATAATCCACCATGACCAAGTAGGTTCCATTCCCAGGATGCAGGGCTGGTTCAACATCCACAAGGCCATAAACGGAATTAAAGAGATCAACATATGTAAAAAAAAAAAAAAAGAACCACATGATTATATTATTAAAAGTTTTCAATAGAATCCAATATCCCTTATTGATAAAAACCTCAAATACTTAGGCATAGATGGAACATACCTCAAAATAGTAAGAGCCATTTATGAAAAACCCACAGCCAACATACTGTGAAACAGACAGAAATTGGAATGATCTTCCCTGAAGCCCAGAACAAGACAACTCTGCCCACTTTTGCCCCTCCTGTTCAAAATAGTGTTTGAAGTCCTAGTTAGAACAATCAGACAAGAGACGGAAATCAGGTGTACCAAAATAGGAAAAGAGGAAGTTAAGTTACCCTTCTTTGCAGATAACATGACACTATACCTTGAAAACCCAGAAGAATATGTCAAAAACCTACTTGCACTGATAAGGGACTTTGAAAAAGTGTCAGGGTGTAAAATAAACGTACAAAGGCAGCCGCATTACTATACACTAACAATAAACAAAAAGAAACCCAAATAAAAAGCACAATCCCATTAACAACAGTCACAAAAAGATGAAATACCTCAGCATCTTCCTAACCAGATAAGTGAAAGACCTTTACAATGAGAACTACAAAACACTGTTCAAGGAAATCAAAGATGACACAAACAAATAGAAAAATATTCCATGTTCATGGATTGGAAGAACCAACATTGTTAGGTTGTTCACACTACCCAAGGCAATCTACAATTTTAACACAATAGCCATTAAATTACCAGCATCACTTTTCTCAGACATGGAAACAACAATACAGAAATTCATATGAAAACATAAATAACCATGCATTGCCAAAACAATCCTCAGCAACAGAAACAAAACAGGAGGTATCACACTTCCAGACTTTAGATGTTATTATAAGGCTACAATAATCAAAACATCCTGGTATTGGTACAAGAACAGGCATAGATACCAATGGACCAGGATAGAGATTCCAGAAGCAAAACTTCAATTTCTCAACCAACTCACGCTCAACAAAATCTCCACCAACAACTACTGGGTAGAGGAGAACCTACTTAGTAAATGGTGCTGGGAAAACTGGCTGACCCGAGGCAGAAGATTACAGCAAGATCCCTACCTATCGCCATACACAAAAATAAATTCTAAATGGATCAAAGACCTAAATGTAAAAACGCTAACTATAAGAACCTTAGAAAATGTAGGAGACACCCTTATGGATATTGGGACTAGCAATCAATTCCATATCAAAACCCCAAATGCCCCCACCATAAGGGTTAAGATAGATGAGTGAGACCTCAACAAACTGAAAAGCTTCTGTAAATCCAAAGAAACCATCAAGAGAGCTGGGGGACAGTTCACAGACTGTGAAAAAATATTTGCCAACTGTAATATCTGACAAAGGCCTAACAGAAACTCATGCCAAAAAGAAAAAACAAACAGCCCCATTACCAAGTGGACAAAAGATATCAATAGACACTTCTCAAAAGAAGACATATGAGCAGCCAACAGATACATGAAAAATGCTCAGCCTCACAGGTCTTCAAAGAAATGCAAATTAAAACAATGTTGAGATACCACCAAATTCCAGTCAGGATGGCCATCATCAATAACTCATAAAACAACAAATGCTGGAGAGGATGCAGGGAAAAGAGAACACTTCTACACTGTTGGTGAGAGTGTAAACTAGTACAGCCTCTGTGGAAAACAGTGTGGTGATTCCTAAACATTGAACTTCCATACAACTCCACAATCCCACTTCTGGGAATATACTTGGAGGAACTCAATTCACTCTATGAAAAAGAGACCTGCACACGCACGCATGTTTATTGCAGCATTATTCACAGTAGCAAAAACATGGAACCAACCGTACTGCCCATCAAAAGAGGACTAGACTAAAAATGTGGTACATATACACCATGGAATATTACACAGCCATAAAGGAGATAATTATGAACATCCCAGCAACTCGGATGGACTTAATGAGTCTTAATACTGAGTGATCTGTTCCAGAAACAAGAACTGAGTACCACATATTCTCATTCATAAGCGGATCTTGAATAATTATCATAATAGCTTAAGAAAGGGATTGACAGTAGTAAGAAACTGCCGGGAAGAGGGGCACATCTCATCAACAAGTGTACCTGCATAATGACCATTTGCATATCTAACCTGAATAATTGTACCCCACACTTTTAAAAGAAAAAAGAAAAAAAAATTATATGTAGATTTTAAAAGAAAAAATTTTATATATATATACACACACATATGTATGACATTATTCTAATAGCTAATAGATAGAAACAGCTCATATCTATTAACAGTAAAATCATGACATATTCAACAGAATACATCTGTATTGAAAGTAAATTAACTGCAGCTACAAAGAAAATGTGAGTAATCTTGCAACGCTGAATGGAAAAAAGTCATAAAAGTATATATAATATGAATCTATTCGCATAAAATTCAAAAACAAAAAAGTTATATTTTTAGAGATATTTAGCTAGGTGTTTAAAATAAGAAAGTGAAAAACAAAAACGTGCAGAGTTATTTTTTTAGGGTGGCATATATGATTCTTTGTGTTTATAAAGGATGTTAAATACAAAAAAAATTAAAATAAGGCAAAATATTTTAAATAAATCAATAAATAACTAACATTAATGAATATAACTTGACTAAAATTGTTTATTGATGTTTAAGGAATATTTACTTAGGACATTAAGGAGGTCATGGGTCTAAAAGTATGTACCTGTGGGCCTAACTATTGAGCACTAGCAATTGTTGCTTTTTCTGTTAGAATTTATCTCTTTGTGATTTTAAAAAAGAGGAAAATCAAATATTAAACTAATTGTTCCTATCCAGGATAACTTATCAAAACCATGTTTTTGAGGGCAGACAATTCAACCTCAAATACTCAATAGATGTTGGATACTGAGATGAGACCATTGCAGCAAATTGAAAAACACATGGGTTTTAACAAGGTAAAGAAACAAATTTGACTTAAACGTTATCTTGAGCACATTAAAGAAGCGCTTTTCTACATCATATCCCAAATTTGAATTTCCTCTCTCTACCCCAACATACACGGAGTTTGGGATAAATTAGTTCTTATAGTAGTGTAGGAAGTATTGGATGAAAAAAATACTGAGCAAAGATGATAACTATGTGGTTACATGTAAATATGAACCTCAACAATGAACTTCCTTTTGGAAATCTCTGACAACCCCTAAAATCAAAAGCAGATCACAGTTTTAAATTTTCTTCCATTAAAACATACTAGTTACAATATAGAACTATAACATAGAAACATAAAGATGAAAAAGGAGAGGAAAAGAGTGAAAGGAATGTAGAATTTCTCTCCCTGAAAAGCTATGAGCAGACAATTTACCTTCTATGGTTGATAGAATAACGTTTGTTTTGTTTTTAACTCCGCCACCTCTATATTTGTTCATCTATAAGTAAGTTTAGGTTAATAGAGGCAAAAAGATGGTTAGAAAATTCTACAATTAACAGCAGCTTAAAAGAGTCGTTAGGGAGAATAATTAATTATCCATCATTAGATGTATATTCCACTTTGTAAAAGTATACTATAAGAATATCCTTAAAAATAAAAACAAAACTTTACAAACTTTCAGGAGGGCATTCTAGACAAGGCGCTGTAAATTTCCTCAGGGGCCAGGGTAGCCAGAGAGGTGAATATTTATAAGATGAAAGCAAGTTGCAGTGCCCATCACTGTTGTTAATTTGATACTCGGAATGTCTCCTCCTATCAATACAATATATATTGAAGTTATATATGGCAGCAGTCTGGTGAAGTGGCCAAAAGGTCAAGATATACTACTTTTAATGAGAGAATTAAGTTTCCCTCCCTAGCAATTGTCTGCTGTAAGTGAACATGTGAAATCCCTGGCAGAAAAGCTATGCCACTGAAAGTATAAAGATCTTAGATTCATGGGTTGGTGAGGTACAGAGGCTTCTTCTTAACTTGACAAGTCCAGAAACATGAGGCTATCCCTTCACTCGTAGATGATGAATGCTAGGTAACATTCCCTAAAATGCTGAAGACTCTATGTCCTTGACTCAACCTGTTATCTTTCTGACTGGAAAATCTACCACAAAAACCAAATTGAGATCCAGAGGGTGTCTTGCCAGTGGGTGCCTTGCAAGTGGATTGTATGCCATGGGTGTTAATGGACCTGGTGGCCCCGTGGGATCCGGAAAAGGAGGTGCTAGCTTTTAGCTTTCCCAAGATAGGTTGTGTTTTCTTGTGACTAGAGCCTGCTGTCTTACCTCAGGGGTGAGTCTGGGAATACTAGTAGGATTAGATGGAAGATTTGCCAGTATCTCAAGTTTCTGACCTAAGTGGATTGTGACTTCAGCCGAGAAAAATATGTAAAAGTCCTGTGACAATTTTGCTCTCTCAGTTCTCTTTTTTGCAAGTTAGTCAATTTCTGCCTTCTGTCATGCCCTTCTCTTTACTGCCAATTACTTTTGAAAATGCAAGTTAGGAAAATAGTCTGTCATCTATGCTTTCAGTCCTTCCCTCAAACGGTTAAGCATAGTCTCTATGTGAATGTAGAAAAGGGAAATATAGGTATGTGTATATATTTGGGATAAATTGAGAGAAATATACATATATATACACACATGTGGGGAGAGAGAGAGAGAGAAAGAAAGAGAGAGAAAACTGAGGAATATTTTAAATAAAGAGATACATTAATATGTTGAGTGGATATGTCTTATGTCTAGAATTCTTGAAGCCCAGACCACAAGCAAATCACTCAACTCTCTAGAATCAACTCTAAATGTCACCTGTCTTCTCCCATGTGCTACCAGGGCCCTACATAGATCATCATCAAATATAGTAGTTACAAAATAATAATAAACCATTACATGGTCAGACTGTGCTGAGTTGATATTGCTTAATACACCAGTAGCAAATCTGTCCAACAATCAGCCACATGTGTAATTTCATCATTCCTATAACTCATTCTTATGAGGTCATTTCACTTCCAAAATACAGATTCCTCCCAAAACTCCCTCTCTGCTCCCAAACCCTCTATAAGACTATGGCAAGAACTATCTTAGTTGGTTCTACTTATACTGATTTAAATAGTGGAATCGTCCTGCTAATGAACTGTGAGATGAGAATTCTACCCAGGTCTGACTAAACAGAATCATAGGCTTGTCATTTTTTTTTTTTCAACTTCTTTGAATCTCAAAAGGGGGTGGAAAGTATTTGGCATATAAACAGCATTGCTAGATTCAGCAAGTAAAAATGCAGAATGTCCAGTTAAATTTAAAATTCAGTATTTTTTTTCTTGCATAAGAATTTTCCAAATATTGCATAGAAAGTATTTCTACCTCACATTAGATTTTATCTAAATTTGTAGTTTAACAAGGTGTTTTGCATTTTATCTAGCAGGTTTACACATAAGTTATCTCTTATCATTGGATTTTTTTTTTATCCCTTGATGCTTTATCTAAAATTGTGACCTATCATATTGAGAAGAAACAAAGCAGAAATTATTTTGTCAGTATATTTGATGAAGATGGGGAGAGGGAGAAACATAAGAAATGTCATATTTGACGAAACTATAGTATATTATAATCTAAAGCTACAAGTTCGACCATTCATGAAAGCCCCAGGAAGGGCAGTCCCCCCTTTCAGCAATGGCCACAGTCAGAAAAAAAAAAAAAAAAAGTTCACAGAATCTAATCTTGAAAGACAGTTTCTGCACTGATTTGGGAGTATGTCTTCTCCTAAACCTTCAGAAATCAGAGCACTTAGTGAGTACGTAAGGATGACAACAGGATATCATAGTCAGGAAAATAGGAAAGAATGAAATGATGGCCCATCCAAAAAATGTTAGTTACCACCTATGCAAGCCCAGTCTAGAGAAGTGGTCAGAAGGGATTTTTGTTTTTTTGAGTTTGAGACTCATTCTGTTGCCCAGGCTGGAGTGCTGTGGCACATTCACAGCCACCCCAATGTCAACCTGCTGGGCTCCGGAGAGCCTTCTGCCTCAGCCTTCCAACTAGCCAGAACTACAGGCGCACGCTACCATGCCCGGCTATTTTTTTTTCTTCGTTTATTGTGGAGACAAGGTCTTGACAAGTTGCCCGGGCTGGTCTCGAACCCACAGACTCAGGCAATCCACTTGCCTTGGCCTCCCAAACTGCTGGGTTACAGGCTGAGCCGCTGAGCCCGGCCTACTTCAAATATTGAGTCTATTCTTGGATATAAGTAGCCAAAAGACATCTTATTATCTAAACAATGAGAAATTATGCAACCTTCCCAATGTATACCATGAAGCTGGTAAGGCATAAAGGGTGGCTACAATGTATAGTATATTTGTGCCATTTATATTTGTGTTAGTGTATTTGCAGAGGTTTCTATTTGATCTCTACAATAAGGGTCAACTAACTTTTCCTGTAAAGACCCAGATATTAAATATTTTCGACTTTGGAGGGCAAGAAAAAATGTGAGGCTATTATGTAGCTGTTGATAACAACAACTAAACACGTTTTCACAAATTTTATTAACATTAAGAATGCAATAATAATTGACTTATTTTCATTGGTAACACAAGTCTACAAGTGAGCTGAATTAAATTCTTTTTGCAAGGATACTATGTTACTTACCTGGACTTAAACGCTAGTGTTCCTTGTTATCAAATCGATTTCAGAGATTCATCTGTAAAATCAATTCTTAACTCAAGAGCTGTGCAAAAGTAGGCAGTGGGCTAGATCTGACCCGCAGACTATGTGCTTACTCCTGTTACAGATCTCCAATGCTTTCACCAAAATGATTACAATCAGATTTGTGACTTTTCTCAAGGATCCCCTAGGGAAAGGTCTGAATACAAACGAAGTCACCAGGCGCTAGAGCATGAGTGAGCTAGAGGAGGTGTATAGTCTTCTGGGAAGGAGGGAAGGACTGAGTGCATGAGAGATATTATGCTTTCTCTGATTCTGGTGATTCCACTTATGGTAAATACCCTTCAGAATCACCTTTATGCATTAACACCTGATCAAACTATCAATTGACACCCAAATAAATTGACACCCAAATGTTTTTTCCCAAGGGAAAGCCAAAGGAGATCACAGTGTTGCCCCTTCTATACAAGAAAGCTGTCAAGCCACTTGTTCTGTAAATTTCTTCCTACTGGCTCCTTTCTCCTTAAAAGAATTACTCAAGTTAAACTGATGCCATTTGTAAGGACATTGGCATAAGTAAATGGGAAACTTTCCAATATAGTTGATGGATAGTTGAAATTATGTTAATTTTTCTCTGAAATGGAGATGAGATTTCTTCAGCAGAAAATACACTACTCCATATAATATTCAATTTAGATCTGTGATAGCTTAGCATTTCCAATATTTTTCTCTGGAGTTGTGTACCCAACATTGAAAATCCCACTAATTTAGTGATAGAATTTGATTCAGTGATAACCCAGCAAGTCAGTGGTTATTGCTTTGCAGAGATGAAAGAATTTTGTTACTGTTTTCTCTTTGTGATAAAAAATGAGCAAAAAATAAATAGCATAAACTCAATAGGAGTTTGAGAAAATACTGACACATTATTATAAATCATTATGTGAGACAGAAAGCAAGGCACAGTCGTGAAATCTTCCCTAGATTCTTTTATTTGGGTTGAGATGCTATTTGTCTTGCTTTGATACATTCCTAATGTAGTGTGGAAATGGGATTACGAGATATATAGGACATCATCTTGTTACCTGTAAAACAGGAGAAAACTCCCTGGGAATCACCAGTGTTGTTTGGGAAACCTCCTATAATGTTCAGTACCTGTTAATTGAAGAGGTTAAGGAGACTAGCCTTGCCTTTGGGCAGTTCTTAGTGCTAAGGATTTCTGAGACTTCTTTGACCCCTTCAAACAGGGGATGCCAATTATCCCATTAGATGTTAATAGGAATTCAATCACAGGAAGCTGATTACAGAGTAAGCGACATTAGTTTCCACATAACCTTTTGGGCCTGAATGAAGTCAGCTAAAGGTCTGTAGTAAACTTCATGTCAACTCCTAGAAGGTATGAGGATGCCTGTTACCTCTGGATTTACATGTCTATTTTCCACACAAGACTCACTGGTAAAAAGAAAAAAGAAAAGAAATGAAATTAGTTTTTTCAAAATGGTAGTATAATGAGGCTTGGTGATCAAAAAAAGCAACTCTCATGTGTTTGTAGTTGAAAAGAATTTAAATAAATGTAATCAGAAATGTACTAATAACCCCTGTAGAAATGAGAACCTAAGAAATATTGGCAAATATGGATGCAAATACATAAATACTTTTTAAAAACTCATTGAACTTTACATTTTTCATTTTGCAAACGTTTTTTGAATACCTACTTTACAGATATTATATGTAAAGCCAATTCAATCATAGAGAGTTAGTGTCAAGAAGAGCCCTTTAAAATTATTTTGGTCAGCCTTTCTCTGGCTTCTGCGAAATAAATGTCAGTGGCACCTTATAGCCACACATTGAACAAAAACCATCACTCATATACTCCTTATTTTATACATCAGGAAACTAAATGCACAGGAATTGAAAACTCATGCCATAGCTTTTGGAGGTTCTGTGCCTAGAATTATACTTATTCAAATTCTAATTTTGCCAATTACCACTGAGAAATTGAAAAATTTGTTTTACCTTTGTCAGTGTCTATTTACATTTTAGTTTAAAAAATAAAAATAAAGAATAAGGAAGAAAAAAACAGAAAGCACATAACTGTATTTAACACCTATGGATATGGTGGGGGAAATAGCTGTATTTGACTCCTGTATGTGTTTCTTCTTGTTTTTCCAATTTATTTTAAATACTTTATTAGTAAAAATATTGACCTTCGAGTTTCTAAATCTTGCAAAATTATAATATTTTATGATAATTTACATTTAATTAACATAGAGGTTTGTGTCTAAGAATATGAATAATATACTTTAAGACTTCTCTTATGCTTCTATTTTGTAACTACCCTCAATTTCTTCCAAGTTCAGACGTTCCTAAAAAGATCTCTAAAATTTAGAGTCTGGAATCTAATTTCCAAATCAACCATTTACCAATTCAACGGCTTGGGCATCAAATTAATTTATATCATTTTGATTTCCCCACCCATAGTGTAGTGACAATGAGGCAACCTATATGAGGTTTCCTGAGAATTAAATACACTTGGTAAAATATAATGTTATTCAATTTAAGAGTGTATTAGTTCTTAAGAGATGTATGGTTAGAACAAAGATTTATTTGCAGTTTTCTCTATAGTTAACATTGTGATATGAAATTATAGAGAGTGTACTTAGTAAGGTTTTTCTTTAAGGGGCATAGTTTATTTATTTATTTATTTTTTACTCAATTGTAGTGTTTATTGACACTTTTCACCATTCTGAGATACACAATGTCATGATTGCTGAGTGCTAATCAATTTTATTTCTTAATATAGATGTACATTTCTTGGATAGAGTCTCAGTTCCCAGCTCATGTGGATGTATTTTTTTTGGTAGAAGGCCTGTCCAAGACTTTGCTCACTTTTAAATATTGTTGTCTTTTTATTTAATTGATTTACTTGAATTCATTGATTATGTAGAATATGAACTTTTGGTAGATTACACATGTTACAAATATTTTCTCCCATTCTGTGGCTTATATGTTCAACCTGAAAGTCTTTTGAAGAGCCAGAACTTTTTGTATTCATGTGGTGAAGCACAAAGATAACAGGGAGAACTAAAACCAGAACACTAGAGGAATTTGAAACATTTGAGTTCTACAACTATAGCAAACATTTAACACAGTCCAGCTCCTAGAAACATTAACATATAGGTCACACTAAAATCCTATTTACTTAGCTTTTAATTACTGTCATGTTTGGCTTTAAAGGAAAAAAAAAAAACTTGCAAAGCATGCAAAGAGACAAGGAAAAAAAAAAAAAAAAAACATGTTCTGGAGAGGCAAAGCAAACTGCCTGAAGAGAGGGGAGAAGCATACTTCATCAATGAGTACCTGATGTCAAACCACGTGAAGTGAGGACCAAAAGGCGGCCCAAACTTTACTTGCACCATGACCATTTGTATACCTAACCCTGAATTGTATCCCGCATCTTTAAAAAATGTTTAAAAATTGACCTTAATTATTTTATATTCAGACTGCAGAATATCAAAGACAAAGAGCATATCTTGAAAGAAGCTCAGAGTGGTACTCCTTACCTAGAAATAAATAATCATATGAATTACAGCTGACTTCTCTACAGGAACCTTGAAGCAAGAAGAATGGGGTAAAATAGCTGAAGTTTTGAAAGAAAGAAAGAATATCACCAGTCTAGAATTCTATGTCCAGTGAAATTCTGCTTCAGAGTTGAAGAATAAATAATAACCTTTTCAAAAATAAAAATGGAAAAAAAAAATATTACCTGCAAACTTGCCCTATAAGAAATGTTGAGAGAAATTCTTTAGGGAGAAATAAAATTGTATAGGCTAGAAACTCAGATAGACATAAAGGAAGAACATCAAAGAATAAATAAATAAAGGTTAAAAATATAGATTTTCAAATGTTGCTGATTCTAAATTGACCTAATGAATAATTATTCACAGTAGTAGATATAATGATTACATAAATGTAGCATATGGATATGGGAAATAAATGAAAGGGATGGGGTTCAGGACATGTTATTACAAAATACAGAATGGAAGCATTTGAGGAAATAAAAGATGCATAAAGGTCACTCTCATCTTCGCCATCCCCCTTCTTCCCTGAAGGGATCCATGAAACCTAGGGAAAAGTCTCTGACTTTATTCTGAAACAGCTCTTCAGAACCTCATTTGATAGGTGGGCTCCCTGTATTGTTACCCGGTGTAATGCCTTTGTGGTATAGCTGAATTTCTATGGTGACCTAACCCAGTTTATTTTTAAGAAACAGAGGGAACTGTGGACAGAGATTCCTCTTTTGACCAGACCAGCTAAACTGATAGGATCTATAATGGCTGCTCTGAAGAACCTCTTACGCCTTGTTATAATAAACTTTTCATACAAAATGATACATCCCTCAGCAGCCAGTAGAGAAAATGTTGGACCAAAACAATAAAAATAGAATAAAGAGAGAAAAGAGTCATGATCCAAATTCTGGGAAATGTCTGCCCATTCCTAGAAAAGACACAAGTTTTTATTTTTTATTTTATTTTTTGCCTTGCTTTTAATGTCCAATCCTTTCATTAAAGGAACTGGATATTTTAACTCTTTCATCTCCCACCTGGTGAGAAGTCAATCTGTGAAACTTGTTCCTGTTTCTCCATTCTTTAACTATGGAATAAGAAAAAGTCAGCACTGCTTGATATCATTTTCAGTTTTGTATATTGACCTCATGACGCTGGACAGGAAAGAGTTCTATTTTGGAGGTAAAGCTGACTTTTGTTGGTAACAACATTGGAGGCAAGAGCTGAAGATACAAAGACACCAAAAAGAATCTGAACAAACAGGAATTGCTATGTTTTCCAAAGTATATTACCATTTAATCATACCCTTTTGTCTCCATCTATTTCTTCATGACTCTAGTTTTCATCAAACCTAACCATAAAAATATACATTGTGTACTTGAGTTTTAAGTTCCTTAAAAAGGCCCCTGTGACACATAAGACTTATATTAAATAAATCTATATGATTTCCTCAATTTGCTTTAGCAGTCATGAGCCTAGGGGTAGGTGAGAAAAATGTATTTTCCTTCTGGTAATGTTGCAAGTGATGGGTGAGAAGAATTGGAAATAGTTTGCAATAAAATACAAAATAGTGTTGTTTGACTATGGATTTAAGTTAGTTGTAAATGTATGGTGCAAAGTCTAGGGCAATCACCAAAAAATAAAGAAAAGAAAAAGTATATAATTGATATACTAATGTATGAAAGAAAATTAAAATTATAAATTCTTAACTAAAACCAGAGAATACAGAAATAGAAGGGAAAAAGAAAAAAAGAACAAGTTTGATGAATTGAAAATGATTACAAACATGGTAGATATAGTCCAAATTTGGAATCTCATTCCATTGCCCAGGCTGGAGTACAGAGGCATGCATGATCACGACCACTCCACCATCAACTCGCTGGGCTCCGGGGATCCTTCCCCCTTAGCCTTCCAAGTAACCAGAACTACAGATGTGTGCTACCATGCCTGGCTAATTTTTTGATTTATTGTAGAGACGAGGTCTCACCAAGTTGCCCAGGCTGGTCTCAAGCCCACGGGCTCAAGCAACCCACTCATCTCAGTCTCTCAAAGTGCTGGGATTACAGGCTGAGCCACTGAGCCCAGCCAATAATAACTTTTAATGTAAATTGTCTAGATGCATCAATTAAGTGATAGAAATTGTTAGTATAAATTAAAAACAAAAAGAAAATTCAAGTATATTGTCTACAAGAACTATCTATTAATATAGATATAGACAGATAAAGGTGGAAGAATGGCAAAAGATATGACATACTAACACATCAATAGACAGTGGAATTTTCTATACTAAAAACAAAGCATAGTTCAGAACAAGAAAAATAACCAAAGATTAGAGGGAAATCACATAATAATAAAAAATAATATGATAAAATAAAATAAGTAATAAAAATATCAAAATAATAAAAGTAAAATAAAATAATAAAGGATAGTAAAATAATAAAAATCATAGCAATCTTTAACATATTTGCACCTTAAAACAGAATTCACAATACATAAAACGAAAACAAAAAAATGCAAGAAAAATTCTATAAACTCACTATTATAGCTGAAAATTTCAACACCGTTCTTTCAATAGCTGATCCAGAAGGCAGAAAAATTCAGTAGAAATGTACTTGACTTGAACAACACTATCAATCAACTTTATCTAATTGACATCCATTAGAATTTTACATCCAATAGCAAAATGCATATTCTTTTCAAACTTACATGGGAAATTCACTAAGATCAAATAAAATCTAGGACATAAGATACACTTCAATAAAATAAAACTACAGAAATGATAAAAACTATGCTCTAAAACCACAGTGGAATTTAACTGGACATGATAACAGAAAGATTGCTACTTTTTAAAAAAATTTTGAGATCAAACAGCTTATTCCTGAATAATAAATGAGTCAAAGAAGAAGTCCCAAGAGAAATATCAACCAAGGTTTAAATTAAATAAATAAAAAATAACCTATCAACATTTGTGAAATATAGTAAATTCAGTGCTTGGAGGAAAATTTATAGCGCCAAATGTTCATATATTAGGAAATAAGGTAGATACAAAACAATATGTTATGTGTCCAACGTAGTAAACTAGAGAAAAAAGGATCGATTTAAATGTAATAAAGCAGCAGAAAAAAATTATAAAAATAAAAGTAGAAATCAGTAAAATAGAAAAAAATGGAGAAATTAAGAAAACCCAAAAGCTGCATCTATGAATATGTCAACAATGTAAATAAATTTCTATACAGACTCACCAAAAGACAAAAAAAGTGCACTTACTAGTCTCATACATAAGGAAAGGGGTCATCTCTACTGACCTCATGTAAAATAAAGAATACTATAAAGAACTTTATGTGCACAAATTTTTTAACAATACAAAATGGGCAAAAATTACACAAATCACACATGAAACGAGTCATCTGAATAGTTCTCTACATCTATTGAAGAAATTAAATTAATAAGTGATAATCTTTCAAATCAGAAATCAGCAGGTCCAAATTGTTTTACTGGTAAATTTAAATAAACATGTCAAAGAGAAATGATATTAATTTTCTACAATTACTTTGAGAAAACAGAAGGGAACACTTTCTAATTTATTTTATGTGACCAACTCTACTCTAACACTCAAACCAAGTATTGCAAGAAATGAAAACTATACACAAATATTTCTCATGACTACAGATGCAAATACTTCTACATAATATTAGTAAGTTCAATTTAACAATGCATAAAATATACATGTATACATATACAAAAATGCGTGTATAAAATATACATATATCTCTATCTATCCATCCATCCATCCATCCATCCATCCATCCTTCCATTCATTCATTCATTCATCCATCTATCTAAGCTGGGTGCAGTGGCATACACCTATAATCCCAGCTAACTAGAAAGGCTGAATCTAGGGTGAGAACTAAGGTTTTGGTTAAAAAATTGCTTGAGTTCAGGAGTTTGAGATCAGCCTGGATAAAAGAGTGAGACTCTCTCTCAAATTATATATAATTTACACTACAAACTCTCACACACACACACACACACACACACACACAAACGTGATATATGTGTTATACATATATAATTATATACATATATGTGTATATCACAACCAAGTGGGATGTATTTCGTGCATGTCAGGATGGTTTAGATTTTGAAAGTCAATGAATTAATGCAATCTACCACATTAATAGACTGAAGAAGGAAAATTATATTATACCAAGTGATACAGGAAAAGCATTTAACAAAGTTTAGTGCCAGTTATGCCCCCCCCAAAAAAATCAGGAACCTAGGAATAGAGAACTATCTCAACTTCATAAATAACATCTAAAGATTTTACAGTTAACATTACAATGATAAGAAATGAAAGACTTTCTTCCTGAGATTGGGAACAAGGTAGGAATATCTTCCCTTACCAATTCTATTCAACTTCATGTAGGACTTCCTAGCTAGTACAATTAAACTAGAAAAAGAAATAAAAGCTAGCCAGCTTGGTGGCTCAGCCTATAATCCCGCGCCTTTGGGAGGCTAAGGTGAGTGGATTGCCTGAGCCCGCGGGTTCGAGACCCGCCTGGGCAGCAAGACCTCATCTCTACAATAAATCAAAAAATCAGCTGGGCATGGTAGCACATGCCTGTAATTCTGGCTACTCAGAAGGCTGAGGCGAAAGGATCGCTGGAGCCCAGCAGGCGAGGCTACAGTCTGGGTGCACCCAGTCTGCACTCTAGTCTGGGTGACCGAGTGAGACTCCAACTCAAAAAAAGAAATAAAAGCTATACAGACTGGAAAAGAAAAAAAAATTAAACAATCTTTGTTTACATAAGATGTGATTGTCTATTAAAAAAATGAAAAAAAATCTTTTTAAGTGACTAGTCAAATAAAAAGTTAATATGCAAAATTAATCGTTCTCAATGTACTATCAATAAATGATTGCAATTAGAAATTTTGAAAATATGTATATGATTAAATTATACCAAAAATTTAAATATAAATTGAACAAAATCTGTACAAAATGTATATTAAAAAATTGCAAAATGGATGAAATAAAAAGATCTAATAATGAAGAGATTCTCTGTATCCTCAGATTAAAAAATAAAAACACTCAAATTTCAAAATTTCAATTTTACTAAGCTTTATCTGTAGATTTTACACAAGCCCAATCAAAATCCAAGCAAAATATTTTAGAGATACTGAAAAAGTAATTTTTAAGTTTAGGTGGAAAGCAAGAGGTCCAGATTAGGCAACAGAATGCCAAAGAAGAAAAACGCTGAGAACTGACGCTATCTGACTTCAAGACTCACTGAAATGCTCCCTAATCAATATGAATAAAATTGGTGAAAGTCTAGACACATAGATCAACGGAACAGAAATCTCCCATCACAAAATTCGCTCAAAATGTATCATAGACCTGAATATAAAACACAAAATATAAAAACCCTAAAAATATAGGAGAAAATCTATGCATTATGGCTTTGGAGTTGTGTTTTAAATACAGTGCCAAAAGAACAATTCATAAAATAAAAAATACATATATTAAACTTTATTAAATTAAAAACTTACCCTCTGCAAAAAAACACTGTTAAGAGGATGGAAATGTAGGCCACAGACTATAAGAAAATATTTGCAAAACACATATTTGGTAAGTGTTTTCTATGCAAAATATACAAAGAATGCTTAATCTTCAAAAATAGCAAAAACAATCAAATTTTGAAAATGAATATAAGATCTGAACAGACATATTACCAAAAGAGATATAGAGATGACAAATAAGCTTATGAAAAGATGTTGAGTATCGCTTGTCATTAGAGAAGGGCCAATTAAAACAACAGTGATGCATCACTACACATCTATTATAATATACAAATCCAAAATGATAAAATCAATTGCTGCAAGAATAAAGTATCTCATTGACCTCTCATTTTTTGGTTAATAGAATTGCTACATTGCATAGCCATCATAAGCAAGAGTTTGGCATTTTTAAAAACATAATTATGCCTTGTCTTACTATGTAATGTAGCAATCATTTTACTAAATACTTTGCCTAACAGATTTCAAAACTTATATCAATTTTATGTGCAGAAAACCTGCAACTGAATGTTTATGAGAGCTTTATAAGTGTATATTTAAATTATGCTTATTGAAGTATACAATATGTTTGTAATTAAAATCTGAGAAACAACCAATATATACTTTAATACATAAATGAATAAACAAACTGTGGTATACTCATTCAATAAACTATTATTCTTCAATAATAAGAAACAAACTAGCAACCAATGAAAAAAATGAGAACAATCTCATGCATATTGATTAGTGAAATAAGTCAGTCCTAAAAGGCTACATGCTGTATGATTTCAATTTTATGACATTCTAGTAAAGACAAACCACATAGTTCTTGCCAGAGGTTCAGTGGAGGTGGAGATTAGAGAGTTAAATAGAAAAGTACAAGGGACATTGTATATTCCCTTGATTGATACAACTATACAGTAAGATACAATAATGAATACGCTATATTATGCATTTGTCAAATCCTGTAGAACTTAACAGCACAGCGTAAATCTTACTGTGTACAATTAAAAGCCATAATTTAAGAGGTTGGATGATCCCACAATGTAAAGTGGAATGTGATTAAAGAATCTAAATATACCACAAATATTTAGAACTACACATGAAGGGTGAGAGGAATAAGGTGCTGACCTAAGTAACACAGTAAAAGTAGACAAAACTATATGCAAGGAAGGCACTCTAGTTGATAAAGTTATTTCCCATGGGGGTATGAGTTAATAATTCTGATACTATTATAAATGTCTACTACTAGTCAATTAAGTAAATGGATGGCAGACAGCAGGAGGCAGGTTTTTCACTATTGAAGTGGACAAGAGGAGAAGGCTAGAATGATCGGTACGGTTATGGATTAAACTTTGAAAAATTAGAATAAATTCATGTTTATCGTAATGTGTGTGTGTGTGTGTGTGTGTGTGTGTGGTGTGTGTGTGTCTGTGTGTGTGTGTGTAGACATATCCACAGATGATTCCATTTAAAAATATTTGTATATATTCGATCAAACATAGATTAATATACACTTTCATTCTGTGTCACCTGATAGAGTCTAAAAGCTACAACACACCAGCAGTAATGTGCACCCTGGCAGTCACATTTGGGTTTTTAATAACATTTTCCCACGAAAGTAACCATGGCCCTTGGAAAAATGGCCGATTCTAGAATTGAGGCAGGATGTATACAAGATGAACTAGGAGTGCTTTGTGGTGACAAAAAGTAAGGAAGTGCTCAAAAACAAAACCTCACAGAGATAAGATATGTCAAAGGGACATGAGAGAGTTGATTAAAAATGCTACCAGTGGTGCTACCTACCAGTGGGCAAGGCTAGAAAAATGAGGGCAATAAAATAAATTGCTGTTGGATTATACTACAAAGACAAAATAGATATTCATGAACCTATACTGATGAAAGAAAGAAGGGAGGGAGGGAGGGAGAGGGAGAGAGAGGGAGAAGGAGAGGGAGGGAGAGAGAGAGAGAGGGAGAGAGGGAAAGAAGGAAGGAAGGAAGGAAGGAAGGAAGGAAGGAAGGAAAATAAAGACAAGGCAAAAATCCTGAGCAGAAGAATAACATGTAGTTTACATAGACACTTCAGTCTCCATAAGGGAGACCATAATTCCCCACACTTTACTAGAGGCTGTGCATAGTGACTTTCTGCCAATCAGCACAGTATGAAAAAGGAGGAAAAAATAAAATAAAAAAAACTGGAAAAATCTAACAACCCTCAGTCTGCTAATTAAGGTCAACATTAACAGTGATAAATCATGTGAATATTACATACTTGGTATATATAATGTGATAAAAATGGCATTGTGCCTCTGTGGTCTTCCAAATCTCACATATCTTGTCATTACGAAGAAAACATCAAATTTCAACAGGCACATTCAACAAATTACCTGACTAGTACTCTCCAAAACTCATCAAAAGTAACAAAAATGTGACAAACTGTCACAGCAGAGATAATGCTAAGGAGACATGGTGAATTAAGTAAAATGTGGTATCCTAGATGAGATTCTGGAACAACCACGAAAAGGCATTATGTAAAAATGAATGAAACAAGGCTACTGTAGGCTGTAGTTAATAATTGTGTATTAATATTGGTTCATTGATTGAAATAACAACTGAAAAACACGTACCATACTAATTTTTTTTTAAAAAGGGGGATGTTGGGGGTAGGGTATATGTAAACTGCACAAGAGAATGTATAAGTTCACTGCAGCTTAGATGTGAACAGGAGTTATACTAGGTAGTAATCATTGCTCTTTGAGAAGTCGCCTTATTAACTTGATCCTGCAAATATATGTTTTTGTCTTGATCTTAGTAGACAAGAGGATGCCTCTTAAAGACTTATGGCCTAACTATTGCAATTTATAAGCTTAAATAGTCCGAATAGGATACTTTTATTCTAAGAGGCTATCCCAAAATCAAGCCATATTTTAAAATCAGGTTTCTAACAGTGGATACTTGCACTCAGCTGTATGAAAAACATACGTGATACATGTTAAAAGAAAAGTTTTTAGGCCTTTCCACAATTTTCTTGAATCATAATCTCCAGGAGTTCTTTTTTAAATCACTGAATACCCTACTGGGATGTATACTGGAATTACCCACAGATATTTAAAAATAGGCATGTCTGGTCCCATCCCAAGAGAACCTGGTTTAATTGATCTAGAGTGTGACCTGGGCACTGGATTTTTGTAAATGCTCCACAGAGAATGCTAATGTGCGACTAAGATTAAGAACCACTTTTTATATCTCCCCAAATCGTTCTGAGGCATAGAGTTTGGGAACTACTGCTTTTAACCAATTATTAGACTGTCTTTCCTGAACCAGGAGAACTTGACACATGTGCTCCATCAGGGCTCTGATTTGCAAAAGCTAAGTGAACTTCCTGAATTTAAATATCAATGTTGGAAACCAGGCAACTTGACTTTGTTAAATGTGTATCCTGTGTTTAAGGAACCTGTGTAGAAATAGATTTCTTTACTTAACCAAGCTATATAGGATTATGGCTAATATATCCGATTACAACACATGTTGCTTTCTGTCAGCCTTTGGCAGTTCTCTAGCCCTGTCTTTACATGACTTTTTAGGTCTAACATTCACTCATATGATCTATTACTTCCATGTAATCCACAGCCTGGATTTCCCTCAGTTCCACCTCTTTTCCCTAGAAATTCTAAACTACTAGAGAATTTTTACTTATTCTGAAAGATTTCCATCTCATTAGCCAGACAACACATCCCTTATGCCTTCTTACTCTTGAGATCTCCTTTGAGAAAAATAGCTGGTGTGAGTAACTGACAACTTATGGAGGGAGATAGGTCACAGTTCATTTACTCTTCCAGAAGTGACATTTTTAGCATCCCCTCACACTATGGAAGGACAATGTAAGTTAGCAAGTATCAAGAAACAATAAGCACATGGGAAAGAACTATTTTGGTATTAAGAAAACTTACCTTGCTTATATGTACAGCTAAGTCATATTGACAGTAAAGTCTATTTCATACTGATAGTTTCAGAAACTTCTTATCTCTGTGCCTCTCTGAAGTCAATCCTGAAAATATTGTGAAGTCTGAATTAACTTGGCGGATACCAACAAAATGATTGCATTGAGTCATTACAGTCAAATCATCATTCATATCCATAGTCAATATCAAAGTGATTATGTGATTGAATAGATCAGTTAAATTCACCAAATGGATCATTACTCACTTGAATTATCACCATTTATCATCCATTGTTCTTCTACATGCTGAAAGTCAAGCATTTAAAAAATAATAGTTTAAAATCCCCAAAAAACAATATATAATAACGAACTAGTAACTGAATCAGAGATTGAGTCAGGACTACCATTCTAGCTAAAAGAGTAATCTCAGGTGTTCTTACCATACACACATAAATAATAACTATTTGAGGTAATGAATATGTTAATTAGCTTGATTGTCATTATCATTTTACAATGTGTGTGTATATATGATATAAGCTCAGAATGCCAAAAAAAAGACTACACTTTTTAAGAGAAATTCACCATAATCAGAAGTGTCTCAATGCTGATGGCAACCACTTTGTGCACCTCTTGTAATTGCAGAACAAGTGTGACTTTTATTCATCTGAAAATGTCATCAGAGATTATTTCAAACAAATGAGAAAACCTAGAGAAAATGGATAAATTCCTGGAAACACACAAACTTCCAAGATTGAAACAGGAAAAAATTGAAACCCTGAACAGATCAATAATAACTTACAAAATTGAATCAGTAATAAAATACCTACATACCCCCCCAAAATTCCCAGACTATGTGGATTTACAGCCAAATTCTATCATACATAAAAAGAAGATTTGCTATCAATTCTATTAAAAGTATTCTAAACAATTGAGAAGGAAGAATTCCTCCTTCACTCATTCTATAAAGCTCATATCATCCTGATACCTCAAAAAAAGTCAAAGACTCAAGAAAGAAAGAAAACTACAGGTCACATTTCTTAGTGAACGTAGATTCAAAAATCTTCAAAAAAATACTAGCAGATGCATCAAACAGCACATCACTTGGATCATTCACCATTATCAGGTGAGCTTTATTTTCAGGATACAAAGCTGGTTCAACATATGCAAATCAATGAATGTAATCCATCACATACAGCAGTAAAACTAAGAATCACATAATTATATCAATAAAAGCAGAAAAGCATTCGACAAAATCTAACATTCCTTTATGATAAAAACCTTCAACTATCTGGTTTTGAAGAATGATTCCTCAAAATAATAAGCATCTTCTATAACAAATCTGTAATCAACATCATACTTAATGGACAAAATCTAGAAGCATTCTCCCTAAGAATCTGGAAGTCAAGGATGATCACTTTCACCATTCTGATTTAACAAAGTACTGAAAGTCCTAGACAAAATAATCAGGCAAAAAAGAAAAACAGAAATCAAAGGTATCCAAATAAGAATAAAAGGATGTTAACTCTTTTTATAGATAATATGATTCTATTGCCAGAAAAACCAAATTATTTCACCAAAAAACTCTTAGCACTGATAAACAAACTTCAGGTAAAATCTTGGGAAACAAAATCAATGCTCAAAAATCAGTTGCCTTTCCACACACCAACAACAAGCAGGCTGAAAATCAAATCACAAACACAAACCCATTCACAATAGCCTCTTTACATACACACACACATGCATACACACACACACACACACACACACACCCCTTTGGAATAATCTAACTAAAGTGGTGAAAGATCTTTATAGTGAGAACTTCAAAACACTGCTGAAAATAATCAAAGAGGACACAAACAGATGGGAAAAAAAAAAAACTCATGCACATTGATTGGAAGAATCATTCCGTTAAAATGTCCATACTGCCAAAAACAATCTACAAGTTCAATGCAATCTTATTAAACTACCAGCATTATTTTTCACAGATCTAGAAAAGATAATACTTAAATTTTTTGAAAGCAAAAGAAAGAGCCCGAATAGTCAAAGCAATTCTAGCAAAAAGAACAAAGTCAGGGGCATCATACTGTCAGACTTTAAACTTTGCTTTAAGGCCAAAACAGCATGGCACTTGGTACAAAAATAGACGCATAGACCAATGGAAGAGAACAGAGAACACAGACATAAAACCACTGACCTGGGGGATCCAAGATGGACTCTGGGAAGTAGCTAGACTGTGTTTCTCTTTATCTGAGTGGAACAGAGAATATAGACTCAGCTGCCAATAAATGCAGGCACCTTGGATAGTTTGGGATGGGTGAAGCACCCTTCACCCTGCAAAGGACTCTTTAAATGCTTAGGGACCAAGGAGGAGAGTGTCCAGACAGCCAACATTGGAACCAGAGTGCCCCCTTTCTGGTGCATGCCAGGTTCACACAGGAACTGAAGCCCTACCCTGTGTTTGAGAAGGAACTGAATGATCCTGACAGCGTCTGTGTCAGTTCCACTCCTTCTAGTCATGTACACGCTGTTGATCCCATGCAAGGAAGACCTGGTCAGGGCACAGAGGTGGGTGATTTGAGCCCAGGCAGAGCAGGGAACATACCTGTGCTCTGAACTGCCAGTCAGTGATCAAGTGCTTGCCTACCACTGGCTAAGTCAGCTCCTAGGTTATGAAAGTTTGCCTCCCAGTCACACTCACTCAGTGCCTGCCACCAGCGTCTGTTGGCCAACCATCCCCTCCCAATACAGTCCCTCCTCTTCAACAAAGCCATCAATGACAAACATTTGGCGAAAAGAAAACATATTTAGCAAGTCATGTTTGGAAACTGGCTAACAACACACAGAAGAATGAAGCTGGATCCCTATCTATCACCATGTTAAAAAATCTATTCAAAGTGTATGGAAGACTTGAATATAAAACCTAAAACTATAAAAATCTTAGACGAAAACATAGGGGACAGTATGACCAAGTCCTCAAAAGCAAGTGCAGCACAAACTAATATAGAAAGGTGGGACATTATCAAAGTGAAAAACTTTTGAACAGCAAAATGAGTCATCAAGAGAGTAAAGACACAACCCATAGAATGAAATAAAGTATTTGCAAACTGACAAAGGCCTAATATCCAGGATTTAAAAAGAATTCAAATGAATTGACTGGAAACAAAACAAATATGCCCACTAAAAATTGGGCAAAGGATATTAACACATACTTTCAAAGGAAGATACACAAGCAGCCAACAAACATATGAAAAATACTCAAATTCATTATAATCAGAGAAATGCAAATAAAAACCACAATAAGATAGCATCTCATACCAATCAGATTGGCCATTATTATTATTATTATTATTATTATTATTAGAAAGTAGGAGATTATCAAGCCGACAGAAAAGCTCCCCCAGCAGGAGGGGACCCGAAAGAGTGTTGACTGGATTGGCCATTATTAAAAGATCAAACAAACAACAGATGTAGGTAAGGTTGTGGAGAAAATAGAATTCTTGTACACTGTTGGTGTGAATATAATCAAGTTCAATTCCTGTGGAAAGCAATTCAGAAACTAACAAAGAACTAAATATGGACTTACATTCAATGCAGCAATCTCTCTTCAAGAATATACCCAAAGGAGCATTAATCATTTGACCAAAAGTCACCTGTAGTTGAATGTTTATTGCAGCACTATTCAAAATAGCAAAAGTATGGAACCAACCTTGCTGCCCATCAACAGTTAACTGGATAAAGAAAATGTGGTACATAGATACCATGGAAAACTATGCAGTCATGGAAAAGAAACAAAATTATGTTCTTTGCAGCAAAATGGATGCAGCTGTAGGCCATTATTCGAGGTGAATTATCACAGGAACAGAAAACAGAATACCACATGTTCTCATAAGCAGTAGTTAGCTATTGGTCACATACCACATACCAGTCACTGGGGACTTCCAAGGGGAGGAGGGAAAAAGGTGTGTGAGGGTTGCAAAACTACCCATTGTCTACCCCGTCCACAATCTGGAGGGCAGGCTCAGTAGAATCCCAAACCTCATCATCACGCAGTATACCTATGCAACACAATTGTACATATACTGCTAGAATCTATGAAAAAAATACCCATAAATATCAACTTGGATCCACAAAAATACTTTACACAGTAATCAGTGGAGTCCCTGACCACTTATCCTACATTTAACAAGGAGCGCTGCAATTGCTCCTTGTTAAATGTAGGATAAGTGGTCAGAGTTCTTGGTTTCCGTTTGCTGAACTAATTCTACCTCTAGCACTTGAGATTACCATGGAGTGATTATCATATTTGGAAACTTCCACAAGTACGCATCTAACTGCAAAATAAATAAAACAGGTGAATTTGATGTTTCTGCTGAGATGAACTGTGTTAAACATATCCTTTCCATTTCTAACTGTTGCCATCTCTGCGTCCAACATTATAAGGAAAGCAAATGCCAATAAAATTTTCTAAGCTAATGCGTGGCTATCAACTTACGTACTCACCAAGTCAAAGCATTAGTTTTTGCTTTCTGTTTATTCATTCATCTATTCGTGGAACATTTTAAGCATGAAGTGGAAACTTAGAGATGACATAGTCAAATGTAATTTTTGAAAATATGAGAGTTAAGTGAGTGGGGCAGGTAACTGACATTTAGACAATATTCATCAGGGTACAGGTTGGGATTTAAATGCTATTAGCAGAGGACATGCACTTTGAAATCTATACTTGAGTTCTCTGCTTCCCAGAAGAGACATTTCAGAGAGTGTGATAAACAGAAAATTATAAAAAAAAGAAAATTACTGATACAAATACGATACATATACAATATAAAGTTTTTTTACAAGGTCCTTTCTTCCCTGAGATGAGGTGCCCAACTTTCCAAAATATTGTAAATAATCTCAGGTTCAGCGGTGCCCTCCAGGGTAAATATGCAACAACCCATGAGGCCAAAGGAGAGTGATTTATCACTTACTTACTGATCCAAGGGTAAATAAAAGTTATAATCAATCTGTAGCTTCAGTACATTTCAGGATATTAGAATTCATCCCTGTAGGGAATACTCTATATGCAGGATGTCAACACTTTAAACAATTACGAGGTAAAATTTCATCTAGAAAATAAATCCAAAGGGGGGGGAGTAATTGTAAGGATACATTTATTTTAATTATTATAGCTTATATGTATTTATGTCTCTACATATATATGTATTGCTGAATACCTCACAGAGGAATTAATATAATTCCCTGAAAAATAGTATTTCATAATCAATAAGTAAGTCTAACAGAAGGGAATAATTTGTAAGATGTTCACAATTGTCCTTTAATTTTGGTATTCTTTTCCACTGTGGTGACATATGTAGTCATAGATACATATTGAAAATTTGGACAATAAAAAATACTCCTCATATACATTTTATTATTTTCTTTCACCAGATCAAATTTCTTGTAGTAGACCATGAATTGATATTTTTCAGAAATCTTTTGATCTTGTTTCATACTGTTCAGATATCATTTTGGGCTCTTTTTCCTATATTTCTTTGGTACTCTTCCCACGATCCTTTTAAAAAAATCTTCTGAGACTGGTAAAAATAAAAAGACTTATGCATCTTATAGAGGGGGAGGATTGTAACAGTTGTAATCAATATGAGAAAGTGCCAGAGACAAAAGTGTTCAAAACATATGCAAGGCAGACTCGCCTAAGGAATTTGTGAGAAATAACCTTAGCCAGACAATGAGGACAAATACAGAGCCTTGAACGTCAGACAGGCACACTGCATAGAAATTTTAAAAAATGAAGAACCCACAAGAACAACTGTTCTTGGGAAAAAATTATAAAGTTTTAGCAAATGAAATCGAAACAGATTTTTGATGTCATTAATTCTGCAGTGTGTGCAGGTGTACTTATAAATCAACTATCATGAAATGGGCAAACACAAAGAAAGAATTTCCAAAAACAAAAATAAAAACTTCGCTAAAGCCTGAACATGATGATAGCTGGTACACTGATGCCAATGGGTTCCTAGAACACTTACCTAGCGGAAAAGCCTGCACACAAGTAATCTACCATCCAAAATATAATTCCAGTTTTTTGATTTTTTGTGGTCCTCCCCCATATGTGCTGGGTAACAGGGTCTAAGAAGATGAATTTTATTTTCAGAAATTTAGTAAAGAATTGAGTAAGATACCTAAAATTTAAGTCGTAAAATCATTTCTTTAAATTTTTAAAAATTTGCAAATATATTTAAATAGTTATTTGCCTTCCATTTATTCAAGGAGAGGGGAAATAAAGATTTATAGATAACATAGTCTACTAGGGACTATAAAAGTATTATCTTTCTTACGTAATATATATAATAACTCTCTGAGGGCTTACTTATTTTAATGGTAAAAAAACATGGAGATTCAGTGGTTAAGATTATGACAATAGACAAGGCAACCAGGGGATCTACGAGGGAGGGCTTAAAAAAATAAAATTTATTCATAAAATGTTGTGTATTTATTCTTGCATTCTTAAACATCAGTCATCTTCACTATTCATTTTAGGCAATACACCTAGCAATACACCTTCTCCACTGCTCGAAACAATTTTTGAACTCATCAGTTCTGACACCTTTTAGTGCTCCTGCTGTTTTTTCTTTCACCTCTTCCACATCAGCAAAACATTCTCTTTGAGGACTTTTTTCATCCAGGGAAACAAACCAAATAAACGTCGCTTGGGCAAGATCTGGTGAACAAGGAGGTTGGGGCATAGAGGTCATGCTGCTTTTGGTAAAAAAAACTACTGAACACTCAGCACCGTATGGGCAGGTATGCTTGTAGATCACCCATCAAAAAATGGGCAATGTTGAAAGAATCTCCAAAAAAAATTCACTGAAGCCGAATGCAACCTCTCCCAAACAACACTAGCTGGTACACTGAAGCCAATGGATTTCTAGAACACTTACCTAAGGGTGAACGGGGCCTATACTACAAAATGTAATTTCTGTTTTTTTTTTTTTTGAAGGGGGATGCTCCCTTGTATATCTGGAGAACCCTAATAGTCTGTTTAACTCAAATCAATTTATAAAATTCTCAAGTGTCTACTATAACCAGTTTCTGGGACAGCCTTCACGGTGGATGAAAGGTTGGCTGAGCAGCTGGGAAAAAGAAATGCCTATTAGACATATTTTGAAATAAGCCACATTTAGTATCAACCTGTCAATTAAGGATATGATACTCCAGATTCCTATTCGAAGTCCATTAAGTATTTTCTTAAACAGGAAGAATAGAGTTTGCAGAGCAAATATTCTCATTTAATATGTGTTTATGGAAGTAAATCTTAAACCAATCAAATCTTAATTAATTATGTAATATGTCGTAGATCACCCTCCCCCCCATTGATTCAACATAGTAAAGAATGTAAAAGGAGACAAATGCCAGAAAGGAAATCTTAATTTCGTGATTTATTAATTTGGTGCCATGATCATATGGCTACATTTATGTCATCAAGATCTTTATTGAATTCCTCCAAAGTTCCTAGCTCCCCCCATGACTTTGGGTCTTTGATTACTCATTATTCTTTCTTCTGGAAAACTCTCTACATCTTCTTGTCTACTATCACTTTTCTTTGTTTTAATATTATTTTTCTCACTCATCAGAACTTTAAATAAATCCCATAGTTTAACCTTCTAGCTGTTTCACACGTATAATCAAGATCCTGATTTCCTATGAATTTGCTAAAGTTATCTAAAATATGAATAAATATGTCTACTCAAGTCTGAGGCTTTGTTGTTATTATATCTCCTCTAATGTGAAAATAGCCCTCAGAGCAGTAATTATTAACTAGTTAGTGGTCCAAAGTCCAGATGTTCCATGCAGACATTTTTAACACTGTGTGAAGCATCTCACACAGTGTTAGGAACAAAATGTAATTATTTGCCAGCTATGTCAATAACTGAGGACTTTAATTAAAAAATCCCTATTTTCTCTCTTGAAATTCAGAAGAACTGGCACATCTAGAGTCCCCTTTGCTGAATGGCACTCATCAACTGGAAATATGCTTGCAAAATATATTTCTCACTCACCACTACCGCTGGCTGTTCTTGATTTTGTATTCACATTTACTTCAACTCCCTGCCCTTGTAGGTATTTCAGTAAACACCTTCAGCCTTCAAATTCTGTACCTGAAAATCATGATGCACCACTTACACCTCCAGATGAGTGTTTCTCAAACTTAAATGTGCATTTGAATCCCAAGGAATCTTAAAATGCAAATTACGATTCAGTTGGTGGGAGGGCAGAGGGTTCTGGGAGTCTGGAATTCTCACAAGCTCCCAGGTGATGTAGAAGCTGTTGATATCTGGATCCCATATTAAATGAGAAGGCAAAATGACATGTTCTTTTATTTTATTTTTATTTTATTTTTTTAGTTGGAGTCTCACTCTGTCGCCCAGACTGGAGTGCAGTGGCCGCTCCCGGCCACCGCAGCCTCACCTCCTGGGCTCCGGCCATCCTTCTGCCTCAGCCTTCCAAGTAGCTGGAACTACAGGTGCGAGCTACCACGCCCGGCTAATTTTTTTTTTTGATTTATTGTAGAGATGAGGTCTCGCCAAGGTGCCCAGGTGGGTCTCGAACCCACGGGCTCAGGCAATCCACTCACCTCACCCTCTCAAAGGAGTAGGATTACAGGCTGAGCCACCAAGCCCGGCGACTTGTTCTTTTAAAAAGTCCATTTAGAATCATGGAACCACTTGTAGAACAGATTTACTCTAGAACAAGGCAAAGTAATAAAGTTAGATCTATGTCCCTGTGTCCTAATTCAGCAAAATCAATTTGAAGAATGCATTGAAGTGAGGTGTGCTGAGCTCTGTGAATGGAATCTGAGAGAAAAGACAGAGTGTCCTTAGGTACTAATGGCAAGCATCCTATTCCACAGATATGCACCTAGTATTTGCATTACTCTAAAGAAATGCCTGAGACTGGGTAACTTATAGAGTAAAAGATTTATTTTGGCTCATGGTTCTGCATGGTACTGGCATCTGCTTCTGATGAGGTCTTAGGAAGCTTACAATCCTGATTGAAGGCGAAAAGGGAGAAAGTACATAGTGAGAGCAAGAACAAGAGAAGGAGGAGGTGGTGGCAGGTTCTTTTAAAAAATCAGACTTTGCATGAACTAACAGCATGAGAACTCCCTCATTACCAAGAGAGCAGCCACTCAGCTATTCATGAAGGATCCACACCCATGACCCAATCACCTCCCACTAGGCCCTACTTCCAACACTGAGGATCATATTTCAACACGAGATTTGTAGAGGTCCACAATCCAGCCCATATCACATCCTTTATATGGGTAATGAATTGATGGCCTAAGAGCTCTGGATTTTTAAGAAAGCTCTAGAATTCATGGCACAGATCATCAAATATGGTCAGTTGTACCTTAAATGACCTAATTTGGCTCCATTGATAAAGAAAATAAAAGCAGATAAGAGTATTTTTTTCTGTTAATCTGACTAAATAATTTATAAATTGGATTATTGCTTGATTTTTTTTTTTTTTTGAGTTAGAGTCTCACTCTGTCGCCCAGACCGGAGTGCATTGGCCCCTCCTGGCCTCGACCTGCTGGGCTCCGACGATCCTTCCGCCTCAACCTTCCAAGTAGCTGGAACTACAGGCGTGCGCTACCACACCTGGCTGATTGTTTTATTTATTGTAGAGATGAGCTCGAACCCGCGGGCTCAGGGAATCCACTCACCTCAGCCTCCCAAAGGCGCGGGATTACAGGCTGAGCCACCAAGCCCGGCTTGAATTTTTTTTTTTAATCTTTAGTCAGTAGTGTAGTTGAGATCCTTTGTTTTGAGAAACTATCATAAAGGATTATGGCATTTGTGGTGGTTGCTCTTTGCGTTCTGTCATAAATTGAAAAGAGTGTGAGGGTGTGGGGGCAAGTATTGGTAGTTCGGTGTAAACTCTAGATAAAAAATCCCCAGATGATTACCCAAGTGAAAACACAGTGATTCCCAGGATCACCCCCTTTTCCCAATCTCTTTACATTATTTGTTTGTTGTCTAAAAGATTTACATTAGAAACAAATAAGAAATAACACATCTAGGAGATAGTTTGGTATTATGCGGTGGTAGATGGAAAAGGAGGAGAGGAAATAAGGAAGAAAAAATGAATGCACGTAGTTTGGTGATGTTTTGAAAAAGAAGATTATAGGGAGAATTATCCGTCATTATTAGTAGGCTGTTAGAGCAGAGATGCTTAACTAAGAATTAAACATGTTTTGGAGAACATTTACTGCTTTCACCTTGTTCTTCAGAGGACTTCCTGTAGAGTTAACATAGCTCTTCAGTGCTTTAAAACTCAAAATTATTTTCCTACATTATACTAGACCATTATAAGACTTAAAGGAGAGACAATATAATGTTATTCTAGTAATTTTGCACTTAAAATATACTGTCATGTTTTTCAAATGTAAGATATATTTATTATTTAGTCAGTGATCCAGGTTATTTTTTATGGTTTTTATAAGTTTATGCAATAGCTAATTATTTAAGGCCAACTAGGATATTATGTGAATGTTTGAAAAACTGAGATTATTCTTAAAGCTGGATACCCTTAGCTTTAGAATATACCTGGTGTTGTTATGATCACAGGCGATTTCTTCATTTCTTATGCTTGACATTGGCATACCTGATCTCACGCTTATGGCATAAAATTTAAGAGTTAATTTCTGCTTGGCTATATGTAGCAATGTTAAATGTCTCATTTCATATTGACAATGTCTTCAGATAACAAGATAATTATAAAATCAGTTAACAGTTGCTCTAAAGATTATAGAAGGAACACATGGGAGTGATCTATTTTTGAAATACAAAAAGATAAAGGAGCAATTTTTAAAAATTTAACATACGAATTCCAGACTGGTATGAGCTCAATAATTACTAGACTATCTAGGGGGCTATTCCCTGCTCCACCTTCATTGTTCCATTCCTGTTCAATATCCAACTGCCCTCTTTATCTCTTTCCTCAAGTTCTTTAATGACCTATATTTAGAGATTAGTTGAGAAACCAGTTTTGACAGGGACAAGAAGTGTAATACAACCTTAAGCTTTAACTGCACAGAATTTAGAATTCTGCAACTTACCCTGCTTGTTCCTTAAATGAGAATAGATATTGGTACATGGTAAGGGATCAATAAATATTTGTTGAAAGAATAAATAAATAAATAAGTGAATTCTTTCTAGCATCATTTTGTTCTTGAGTATCTTTGGTTGCCAATTAGATATATCCTCTGATGCCCTGGAAGTGAGTTCTAGCTAAACTAGTGCTCTGAAATCAAGTTTATTCTCTTGCATAGCGGATCCTATGACCGGACATGTTAATAGGACCAACAACTCTCTCAACACAAGATGCCAGCTCCTGAGTCAACCCTGTACTATATTCATTTAGAGTTCATGCTTCCTCCCTTATCCTCACTATCAGAGTCATTCTCAAAAGCTTGTTCTGTTTGTTTAGAGTACGTTTTCCAACCTAATGGCAAGGATGTGCTTTTTAATTCAGATGTCTAGTAGGTTTTCAAAACAAATCATCTGGCCTCATTAACAAGTCTAAGGTCTAGGAAGAGTGGGCATAGTATATCATGTCAGAAAGAATCCACAGATCCATGTTTGAAGACTAGACAGGTGAACATTATCTGTTTCTCTGCACTTAATTGAATGATTGATTACTTTTATTTTAAACAATCCATTGTTCGGGACAGCTGGGGAAACATGAAGACTTCTGTGGAAAGTAAATGGAGGAGAACTTGAAAAAGAGTCAGAGGTAATTCAATGATTAGCCAAGTTTCAAGAAACGTATCCAAGAAATTGGCTTTAACTTTGTTTTCAGGTGGAAATTAAATGAACCAGCAGTAAAATATCTAGATGGACGCTGCTAATATTTCCTTGCCTGTTTCTAAATTTTGTAACCATTCATCTGCGAAGTGTCTGTAAAGTGCTAAGTATGTGTGCACACGTGTGCACATGTGCACATGTATGGCGGCAGGGTCTTGTGGTTATATGAATAAAATTGGCAAATAAATTATAAATAAAATGGATAAGAAACACAACACAAATGTTATTTATGGAGAATATATTAAATCAAATTTATTAACTTTGAAAATTGTGTTAACTATGTTTACATGCAGAGAATCTTTATGAGGCAGGAGACAGATACGAAAATCTACAAAAGTGTGTGGTTCTTTGATATTTATTTTGGCGGATACTACCTCGTTACTTTCTGGAATATTCCAACTCTTGAATGCTTCTTATTACATCTCTCCTCCAAAAGACAGGCCAAAGTTCCCATCACTGCCATTTATTCAATGATCATTTATTTTCCAGCTTGTCCACCCTCTCCATTTGAGTGTTATCATTGTTGAGTAAGCTGGCATAAAGCAACAATCTGTCATTCTCCAAAGACAACTCAGCTCTCTCAGGCCTCTGCAGGCATGGCCGCACACTCAAGAATGTAATTAGCAAAATGACATCTTGGGATCCTGAAATCTTTCATTCTTTCACAAGAAAAGTAATTTCTCTGAAGTGCTTATGTCATCATTGCATTGTGGCAGAGGGCCAAGGTAGGCTATTTTAGCTAGCCAAGGTCACTTAGCAAGTCTGTCATAATTCCTGGCCATGGTGAGATGCATCTAGTAACATAGTACATCTTTATTTGGCAAAATAAAGACATCAAGCTCTGTTGACTAAGATTTATTTAAACAGTCTGGTTTTCTGTATAATTCAACAAAACAAAATTTATTTTTTCCAAGTCCAAAGAAGCTACCATAGAATATCATGTAAGTATCAAATCAATAATTGACTCATTAAATTATTTATGCTCCGCCGGGCTTGGTGGTTCAGCCTGTAATCCTGCGCCTTTGGGAGGTTGAGGTGAGTGGATTGCCTGTACCCGTGGGTTTGAGACCCGCCTGGGCAGCAAGCCCTCATCTCTACAATAAATCAAAAATTCAGCCGGGCATGGTAGCGCAAGCCTGTAATTCCGGCTACTTGGAAGGCTGAGGCAGAAGGATCGCCGGAGCCCAGCAGGTCGAGGCTGCGGTGGCCGGGAGCGGCCACTGCACTCCAGCCTGGGCGACAGAGTGAGACTCCAACTCAAAAAAAAAGAAATTATTTATACTCCAAGCCAAACTTATAGACTTCCATAGCATTGCATTTGCTATAAAAGGAAAAGGTTAATGAATTAGCAATAAAATGTCTTGCCAGTCATAAATTAATTAAAAAATTTGGAGGATTATTTAGAAAGAAATAAAGAAAATAATTTCTATGAAACTAATTATGTGTCAAGTAGGATACTTGGTCCAACATTTCTGAGTATCTCCTCAACAGATATTATATACTTTGAGAGACAATGACCTTTGCCAAAGCCTGTAAGCCCATTAGACCAGTTAGAATATGAGAGATAGGAAGAGAGAGAGAGGGAAAATAAGATGAGACTGCTGATCTGGCTAGACATCTGAAATTCCACTTAGCTGATGACATGAACAACCTAAATAAAAGATGGTTGAGAAAATGTCACTTGACTGGTAGTTAGGCAAATTTTAGAAAGTCTATGCCACTTGCCATTTGAGAAAACTGTTTCACTTTCATAAATTTCAGTTTCTGTATATCTAAAATAGTGATAATTTGTAATGAGAATTAAATAAAATCACACACATGAGTTCTGTGCCTACAACAGATCCCAGGCAAATGTCAGAATCATTCCCAAGTCCTATTAAGGCTAAGGAATTGTTACTGTTATTTAATTCTGAGACAACAGTCACCACAAAACCTGTCAAAAAATCTCTACTGTTTTTACTCCCAGGAACCAAATACATAGAATTCGAAGCTGAATTCGCCATGGGATACTTTTCATCCTTGTACTTAGTATAATAATTTTTTAAATGTATTTTTTTGAATCTAGATTTTCTCATATTTTCTCACATTTATATTAGGAGATCAATGATGATGAGAGGAGATATTAAAACCTAGGGAAAAAAGGAAAAATAAATTATGCTGATTATGTCTATATTTTTAAATTTTCATCATAATTTTTGCTATAGTTTTTATTTATTTATTTATTTTGACTTGGAGTCTCCCCCTGTTGCCCATGCTGGAATGCAGTGACATGCATGCTCAAGGCCACCCCAGTGTCGACCTGCTGGGCTCCTGGGGTCCTTCCACCTCAGCCTTCTAAGTAGCCAGAACTACAGGTGGACACTACCACACCCAACTAATGTTTAGATTTATATTAGAAATGAGATCTCACCAAGTTGCCCAGGCTGGTCTTGAACCCGTGGACTCAGACAATCTCTTCACCTCGGCCTCCCAAAGTGCTAGGATTACAGGCTTGAGTCACTGTGCCTGACCAGTTTTGATTTTAAAAATTTGTGCTTAATATGATTTATTTTGATTATTGATTTTTTTTATTACCTCCTTAAATTTCGTAGGCAACCATCTCACTTGGTTTACCCTAGTCCTGGGTCTGTGGGAGATGCTGTTAGATGTAGATTCAGAAATTTTGTTTTTGTGCCACTTTATAACAAGTAACAGGGTGAAGTCCATCACAGTATGTTCTACCAAACAAAAAAACAGAATAGAGATGAAAATAATCACCAGTGGAGTGGAAGTGTGATTACTCCAGCCAAAGAGATACTATCTCCTAAGTGCTTTTCCTCTACTTTGATTATCTTAGATGCGGTTCCCTAATGGATTATAGATCCGTGCTCCAAGGCTACTTTGAGTACTTTGAGTTATGTGGTGAGAAGTTGTCGTCACCGGAAAACTAGCCATTTCTCCTTTTGTTAATGTTACCCTGATGCTTCGTGGTTTTTCTAATGATAAATATGGTTTATTTATCACTTAAAGCACACCAGACATTGAAATATGTATTTATGTGTTCTCCACCATGTTTAATTATCTGAAATGAGCCAACAGGAAGTTATTATTAATAACTTGTTACTGGCAATGAATCTAAAACTCAGAAACATAGGCCAACCTGTTGAAAGCCTGTTCTTTGAGTTAAGTCTCAAATAAGGCAGCCTCCTTACGATTAAAGAAAATTTATGAGGAAAGATAAATTAGAATCGGGGCTCTGAACTCTAGAAATAAATGAGAATTCGACTAGAGCTTACCATGTATATAGTTAAAATATATTTATGATCTGCATAATGCCAGTAACAACATCCTGATTGAAGCTATATGAAGGTTGGTTATTATCATGGAAGAGAAAAAAGGATCAGGTTTTAGGGAAATCCTAGGAGTTCATATTTGCAGATTTGGGAATACAGAATACTATGATTAGTTTAGAAAAGTAAGATATAAGTTATGAATCAAATTAGAATTTGGTAAGCACACGACTGATTAAGAGCCAAACAGGAAAAGGGGCATAGTTTTGGAGATTCAGTAGGCAACAAACTGTCTTGGTTTACTTGGGATTAAGAAAGTTTGTCCAGACATGCTCATGCCGGAGTAATGCCAGGACAATCCCAGGAACGGTCCCAGAAAACCCAAGAGGGTTGGTTACTGTAGAGTGAATTGGAGCTCTATTGTTTAACAATCAATACTCAGATTAGTAGACTGGATGAGGCAAGCAAAGCCAAGTGATGGGTGTGCTAGATTTAGAGACGGAACGCAGGCAAGTCAGGAGGTGGGATGACCTATATTCAAAAATGGAAGTATAGAGAAGAGAGTCAAAGTTCTAAGTCACACACAAATATGTTATGCAAATGGAATGGATAACACATGTACACAATGTTGCAAAGTAAATGATAATAATTCTATAACTGAGAAACAGAACAAGTAATATGGAAATTTAGAGGGTAGAGAATGAATTACCAGTTACTGTGAAAGCTGAGATTTTAAGGCTGATTGGCTTATCCTTAAGTAGATTTAAAAGAAAGCAGAAAGCAGAGGAGATGTTAGAAGATACAGGGGATATGCAAAATACACACACATTTTATAACAGACATGCCCTTCAATTTGAGTGGAATTTGAAGGTGAAATAGAGTTGCAGAAGTGGGATTCATCTGTAATAGCAAGATAAACGTTCAGATTATGTTCATCAAATATCAATGAAACAATCTTTTAAAAGAGTTTGATCAGCCAGGCACAGTGGCTCATGCCTATAATCCCAGCACTTTGGGAGGCCGAGGTGAGAGGATTGCCTGAGCCCAAGAGTTGAAATCAGCCTGGGAAACTTGGAGAGCCCTCATCTCCACAATAAATCAAGAAAAATTAGCCAGGTTTGATGGTGCATGCCTGAAGCTCCAGTTACTTGGAAGACGGACGTGGAAGGATTGCCTGAGACCAGCAAGTCGAGGTTGCAGTAGCCATGAGTGCGCACTCTAGCCTGGGTGCGCACTCTAACCTGAGTGCGCACTCTAGCCTGGGTGACTGAGTGAGACCCTGACTCAGGATAAAAAAAAAAGGGTTTGATCAGGAAAATGGGTAATGAAGGTAAGCTATACTTTAACAAAATTGTCCAGAAAATGGTGAGCTTTGGAATAGAGAATTACTGCATTCATAGAATCCTGCAGGGCAAAATGATAGCTTCCTAGAAACAGCAAGGGACAAAAGCTTGAGAGAATTAGAAGTTGAAAAAATAGGATAGTAAAAAGATTATAATTCAAGGCATTGTGGCAAAAATGGAATAAGTTCAGGTTTTAGAGATAGGCAGGTCTCAGCTGATTTTCCTGATACTTGGCTTACTGGTAATATAAGAAAGATTATACTCTGGGATATGTATACCCATGGGCAAGTTCATGGGGAATGTAGGACTGGAGCAGCAATGCATGGAAGGATTTGTTTGATGGGATTCTTAAAAAGGAATTTGGAAAAGTTCTTGGAATACTTCCACTTGTTCCATTCGAGTACAAGTGCCTTGGTCTGTGATAAAATCCTCTGAAGACTCTTCCTTTTCCAGATTCACAAGATGATTCTTCTCACTGCTTGGACATCCTAATGATTGGGATTTGCATATTAAGGTGTAATGTGGGACCCAGAGTTTTCCAGGAGCAGCCACCCGGCACCAAGTTGTAAAAATGTCCTGAATGATGGCAACTTAAAAGACCTAATGATCCAGGCTAAATGGAAAATAAACTTAAATGTAGTGCAGAACCATTCCCAAGAAATGTTGGTATTAAAAGGAGTTCATTTTGAATGCCACATTGGTCCTCTTGGAAGATGATTAAGGGGGGGGGGAGACAACTGAGGACATTCTATGTTCCCCCTAGTAAGATTTGAGAATACTAGTGCTCACGTTGGAATTTCTATAATGACTAGAGAATATATGTCCATATGGCTTGGAAATGTCCCTCAGCCAATAACTCTTAGAAGGAAATTATAAGTGCACTAAGAGGCGTCGTTAACAACGATATTCTCTTAACCTTAAAGTGATGTATTTCAGTTTATGGAATGTATACCGACATTTACAGACCTTTGGGGAAAGTATCAAATGTGAGTTTAATCACCATGGTTAGGTGTGTGAATGTCCAGGATGGCAAAACTGTTTTGAAAAGCATGCTACTTCTTTCAGTTTCAACAGGTGTTAGAAAAATAGAGCTATGTGGAATATTTACACCCTTGTATACATATATCTATCTAGTGGAGAAAATGAAAAGTGCTGCTGTAAGAACTCATTACCAATGCGAGTATATTAAGAAAACCAAATTGTTGACTGCCTAGTATAAAATCAATTGTGCTTTGTTAGAAAAAGTTGAATCCACAAAACAACTGTGAAGACATTCATAGCACTGTAGGCACTTATCGGTTTGAACAGCTCAAGCTAACACATTTTTATTAGAGGGAGGTATGATTCAATAATTTTCTGGTAAGTAATATTCTCGTCTCTCCCTCTGTATATGAAGCAGTTGCCTTAGCAACACAGGTACCCAGATGACTTATGTATATTGTTTTGTCTTTTCCTCTGTTTTGCTTTACTCCCTAATATGTGAGGGTTTTGTTTGTTTGTTTGTTTGTTTTTTCCCTAGGACAAACTTAAAAAAATAAGAAACTTTTAAAAAATGCTGTGGAAACATCAGTCAAGAAAATACCCTAAGAAAAGGGAGTTTCTGACACATTTTTTCCCACTGTTGTGCATTTGATCAAGTTGTTCATGTATTAGGTATATCTGCTCTGTTTCATTCTCTATCCATTCTTAAATGTTTAGTTTAATAGCCTCTTTGGTGAAATTTCTTTGGTACCATATTTACACAAATTTTTACTATCCTTAATGTTTTGTAAAAATTCATAGTTGGATTATTTATGTGGCTGTCTTGTCCTTTGGTTATTGGTCTTTGTATGATAATACTGAATTGTTAAGGCTATATTAGAAACAAGAATAATATGCTTACTGTGAATCTTGGAGAATAAAAAAAGAATTATTCCAGGAGGAAGCAAGTCATTATTGTATGTGAGTACTGCTCAGTTATATAAGTAAAATATCATTTTCATAATTTTCCTTGCTTGCTGACAGAAATTGACTTTAAATTGCTGGCACGTATTTCTAAAATAAATGGAGCAGAGGTTATTTCTAGGAAAAAAGGTTATGGGGACTAAATTTTACCTATACTTGCTGCCTACATAGATTGAATTGACTAATTGTTTGTACCTACACTATATGGAACCTATCATTAGCAAACATGAATAAATATAGTCCTCTTTCAACCCTGTTCTGTCTTTATTTCACTGATCATTTCTCTCCTGTGAAATTGCTGAAGTACTTACAGTGTTTCTCAATATTCACATTTTAGGTCCAGAAAGATATTGTTTTCAATTATTTAGGATTTTCAAGATTGGCAATCATTTAACTTATGAAAAGTAGCATGGTAGTTCTTTTTTTGATTTGTATAGTTTTATTTGCTCCTCTCGTGTTGTTTCACTAGCCAGGACTTTCAGTATGATCGTGACCTGGAGAGACAAGAGAGGACATTATTGCTTTCTTACCAATCCCAAGGGGAGTGCAACCCAATTTTTTACCGTTATGTGTGATGATAACTATAGGTTTATGTAGATATTTTCTTTCAAATTGAGAAATTTTCTATTCCCAATTTGCACGGTTTTTATAATGAATGACTGCTGGATTTTTGAAAATAATCTTTTTTATTGCCAATTGATTTAACCATATTATTTTTCTCTTTTAGTCTGTTAATGTAGTGCATTATATTGATTATTTTTCAAATGTTGAACTAGCCTTACACCACGAGAATAAGTTCCATTTGTTTGTAAGTATATAACTTTTATTCTATATTACTTAATTTCATATGCCAACACGTAAAAAGTTTTGTATCTAATTTTATGAGTGATCTTGATTTGTATCTTTCTTTTGATGTCTTTATCTGGTTCTGATATTAGGGTAATGCTATTCTCATAGAAAGATGAGAATAAGTCGTTGCTTTTCAATTTTCTGAAATATACTCATTTTGTATAAAATTGGAGATTATTCTTTGTAGTAGAATTCTATCAGTTTTGTCTCACATAGTGTGATGATCTCATGTTAGGTGTTTATCCATTTATGATTGTTACATATTCTTGGATAACTGGCCTTTTGATCATTATATAACACCCTATTTATTTCCCACAATTTTCCTGTTCTGGTCTGCTTTGTCTAAAATTACCATAGGTAATCCAACTTTCTGTTGGTTAATACTAGCATGGTATAGATTTTTATAACTCATTACTTTTGAACTATAAGTGTGTTTAAATTAATGTGTATTTTTTATAGACATATAGAGTTGGGTATTTTTTTGAAAATCAGTGTTAATCATCTCTGCATTATAATTTGTGCATATAAATTGTTCTTATTTACAATTGGTATATTTAGATTAATATCAACCATTTTTGTAGATGCTTGCTATTTGTTGTCAAAGATCTCTTTGTCTGCTTTCTGTGGATTTAATTGAGCCTTTTGAATCGGTAAGAACAGACACTAAACTTAATCTCAGCCAAAAGGCCAAGAGGCAATAACTGAGCACTTTTAATCATTTTTAAATAATTATATTTTTATGGAGAAATTATATTTATTTTAAAATAGCAACTTCCTTAGCATTTACGTTTTTGCATTTATTTTTTCTTTTCTTATATTGGAAAATATAGTTTATTTAGAAAGTAAATTAGAGAGAGAGAAAGAGGAGATTTACCTCCCCAAAACAGAGGAGGGGGCCAAAGCTTAGGAAACATAGTGGTTACAGCTCAAAGTGCCATGTGGCTGGGCCAGGGCTTAGCAAAGCAATGGCCTACATTTGTAATCTAATTTAACTTTACCTTCAAATAACACTGTCTCACTTCATGAGTAGCGCAAGTATCATATGACAGAATTCTCAATTCCTTCTTCACTTTTGCTCTAGTTAACACTATCGATTCTCTTACTTATTCATATGTTATAGCAATCCATTGCATTTTATCGTTTTAGCATTTTTGATCAGTTATCTTTTAGATACTTTAAAATTAAGAACAAAGTAAAATAGTTATTCTTCTTTTCTTATTTTCTAATGTTCTTTCCTTATGTAGACTCATGTTTCTGGTCTGTATTATTTTATTCCCTATGCAGAAAATTCTTAATATTTTTTGCACAGCAAGACTGCCAACAATAAATTTTTGGTGAGGGTGGAGGATTATTTACAAAGGTTTTTTTTTTTTTTTCTTCTGAAAGATAATTTTGCTGGATATAAAATTCTAGCTTTTTAAAACTGTTTTAACCTTTCTAATATTTTTCTCCGTTTTCCTTTTCTTGCATGATATCTGATGACAAAGTCTGCTGTAATAATTGTTATCCTTGTTCTTCTATAGTTAAAGTGTTCTCCCTTCTGACTTTCTATGTCTTTGCTGGGGAGAAGAATATGGGAATATCATATAAGGATTATACATCTTTTCTTTTTTCCCATGCCAGAGTTGAAGTTGTTTAAAAACAAAACAAGAAACAAACAAAAAAAAACCTATTTGAAAACAAGTTAAAATCATGAAAACGCAAAATGATATTTTAAAATATATTTAATTTTTTAAAAAGTGCCCTCATAGGTCATTTTTTTGAAATTTACAGAGAAATAATTAAAACTTAGAAATTCCAGATTCAGAATTTAAAACTCCTTAAATATTGACCACATCTTCTATCCTTGTCTAATACACATTGTCAAAATGCATTGACCAATTAATCAGTTTTAGTCCCCTGAAACAAAAAGCAAGGAAAGAGAGCTATTATTTTCAATTCATAACAGTAACCTTTGAGTTATTTGATTACTCTGTTAAATTAGTATTTCTTCATACATTTAAAAAATGTTTTTGCTTTAAAACTATAGATTGTTTCTTATTACAATAAAAAGACACTTTAGATACATACTTATTGTAAAATGTTTGGAGGCCCATTTTTTCCCTCATATTTGGAGTTGGGGTATTTCTAGTCTTTGATATTTACTTAATATCAAATATGTATTTTGACCGGGTATGGTGGCTCAGCCTGTAATCCCAGCATCCTGGGAGGCTGAGGAGAGAGGTTTGCCTGAGCCCAGGGGTTCAAAACCAGACTGGGCAATTTGGTGAGACCTTGTCTCTACAATAAATAATAATAATAAAAAAATTAGCCAGGAATGGTAGTATGTGCCTGTAGTTCCAGCTACTTGGAAGGGTGAGGGGGAAGGATTGCCTAAGCTCCGCAGGTCAAGGTGACCAGAAGTGTGCCACTCCCCTCCAGCCTGGGTGACAGAGTGAGCCTCTGACTCAAAAAAAAAAATGTATTTTAATACAAAAGTAGACATATTCAGAAACCACCTGAAATGCATTTATTCATATTAGTTTCATTTATTGGGGGTGGGTATGAGGGCTGAGGAGTACTTGAAATATTGTTACCTAAGTATGCAAACTATGTGACTCAAAAATCTGTGAAGAGGTGAATTATACAATCACACATACACCTTCCATACACACTTAGCCAATGTCTACATCGTAGTGTCAAAGTTATTATTAAAGTCAACTCAACTCAAGAGATACATCCTTCTGAATTCTGAGCATCCAGCTGGCTATTTGATTAAGTTTTGGATTTTGATCTCTTGCTTTGGGCAGTGTGTAAGAAAAACTGAACCTAAAACTCACCCTAATCAATGTAAATATAATCACTTCTCCTATATCTAGCACATTAGATCAGATTATTCTTTTCTGAAACAGTACTGCTAAAATAACACTTGTGAATTTCTCATAGATAAGAATGAGAAATTATTTCATTAATGTCTCAACCATTCTATTGCACAATGTGGATTTGGGCATCCCACAAAACAAACAATTATTCAAAGATAGTTAGGTCAAGAAAATGGGTTAGAATGGTTACCAATAGCAAAAACAATATTTTAAGTTCCAATCAAAGTTAAGGTTAGGGCAGAGTGTGATATAAGACATAGTGCTGTGATGATTAGTGTTGTTCTTGAACCTTGCCAAATTATTCTTCCTTGTTTTAGATAGCTGAAATTTAATACTGAATAATACAAAAACCATTTCCCTAGAGAAAGCACTGAAAGAAGTTTATGAGACCTAACAACTCAGAGAAAGTAATAAAAATTTCCAAATTGTTCAAATCAATTATAGCCTTTATCTTAGCCCTAATTTATACAATGAATACAATTTTTATACACAAAACAACACCTTTTCTGCATGCTTTGATAAATGATAGTTATTATCAATTGTTTTGGGTAGAAATCACTGCCTACAACTAATTCTAACTATATTTTCAAATTCATCCATACCAAAGTTTAATTTTTAAAAAATTGCTATTGTAATAAAACTTGCAATTTATATCAGGAATAAAACTTTAAAAAAGAATGGTTGTGTTTAGTTATATTGGTAAAGGAAGTATATGAACATGGGTAGAACATTAGGTGCTCACTAAGTCATTGAAATGGGAAAAAATAATATTCATGGAACTTCCGTGGATATAAGAAAAAGTTATAAAAAGTTGTAGAGAGGTTAGAAAATACGTGATATGAGATCTGGTATATGTCAAGTATGATCATTCTGGTCCATGTGTGGAAAATATACTGATGGAATGGAATCAGGGAGATCTCTCAGGTGCTAGATAATGTTTTGCAAGATGTATACTGAAGGAATAGCGGTAATGGTAGGGAGAGTTGGTTGGATGTGAGTATGTTATGAAGAAAAAGTCCATAGAATTTGCTAATATATCAGATTAGAAATATAAGATAATAATGTTTTGAATATATCCACAATTTAGGAATGATGGAGTTTTAATCTAGTGGATTGGAGGGAACCAAGAGAAGGGAAAAGAAAAGTTGAGCAGAAGATGAGGACATACAGTTTTGCTAGTTGGCTTTGAGATGACCGGAATTTTAAAAGGAGATATTAAGAAGAAGATTATTCCCAGCCTTTGAATACAGCTGGCATTTAAAATAGTGGTTCTAGATGAAATGATTAAGAGAGATGAGGGAATTTCAAAGAATGAGTCCCAAGGCCTTTCAAATTTAGGCATTTGAAAGATAAGGAAGAATCAGCATCACGTGTTCGGTAAGAGAGAGATTGGGGGCCAGTGAAAAGGAAAGAGAGTGTTTAAAGGAGTGAGGAGGGATCGGCTAGGTCAAATGTTGCCAGTGAGTTGAGTAACAAATGAAACCAGAAAAAAATTAACACCAATTTTCCCAACAAGGGGGTTATTGTTATCCTAACAGACCCATAGCAGGTTTACTGAAGTTAGCCAAGCTAAAGTTTGATTGTGGTAAAGTCAAGTGGGAATGAGAGGAGGGGAAGTAGGGACAGCATAGGTGAAAATTCCTATGATGGATTATTGTAAAAATGGGAGCCGAGAAACCAGGTAATTTCTATAGATGAGGATTCAAATTCAAAAGATTTTATGAGTGTTTAGGATGGGGGATATTGCTACATGTTGTCATGACAATTCGGCTGAGAGCGAAATACTGATGATGTAGTTCTGAAATGAAGACGTCCATTGCAGAAGTCACATCCTTGAATGGACAGGACCCAGTGTGCAAATAGAGAGGTTTGCCTAAGAAAACAATGGAATAATTTGGCCACCATAACAGAACGGGAGGTCAAGTATGGCGTGGAATCTGGAAAAGTAGTAGCTATGACTTTGAGAGTGGGAAAGGCTATTTGGGGTTAGATATGGCTTTTTTTTTTTAATTTAATTTTTCTTTTCTTTCTTTCTTTTTTTTTTTTTTTTTTTTGAGTTGGAGTCTCACTCGGTCGCCCGGACTGGAGTGCAGTGGCCGCTCCCGGCCACCGCAGCCTCGACCTGCTGGGCTCCGGCGATCCTTCCGCCTCAGCCTTCCGAGGAGCCGGAATTACAGGCACGCGCTACCACGCCCGGCTAATTATTGATTTATTGTAGAGATGAGGTTTCGCCAAGTTGCCCAGGCGGGTCTCGAACCCGCGGGCTCAGGCAATCCACTCACCTCAGTCTGCCAAGGCGCGGGATTACAGGCTGAGCCACTGAGCCCAGCTAGATATAGCTTTTTAAGTGACCAAGAAACATGCAAATCAAGTGAAGGGTCACAAGTTGGGAAGTAGATCTGACAGATTGAGAGCAGAAATTGTGTCTGTTATAAGAGAAAAAACAGGGAAAATGGGCAGGGATGCTGGACAGCAATACGTGCTCATTTGATGTTAACACTTAAAAACTTAAAATTATGTGTGATATGGCTGTCTATTTTTCTCCATTTACATTTAGATGAGATGTTTCTGATATTGAGTAAATGAAAAGAAGTTATAAATCTGGGTTAAATCTATATGCAGTGAAAGAATCCAAAAGTAAATGTGTTTGGGGTGACAGACAAAATATAGGATGTGGGCATATACGAGGATGCTCAAGTGCTGTGTTGAAGGTCATGGAAGTAATAAAGCTATTCATATGGACATTATTATTGCATCCAAGGGAGCTGACAGAAAACCTATAGAACAAAGCTAAACAGGCTTGGTAAAATTCCTTGCAAAATAAAGGGAAATTGCCTATAGTTAGAAGAAGATATTGACAAGAAAGGGAATAGAGTGAGCAAACTGATATTAACTTCAAAAGGAGAGGGGACCTTAGAATATAGCTCTGAAACATTTTTCTAAAGGAGTGGTGTGAATGCTAATGTCTTCCAAATATTAATGTCTTCCCTTTTCATTGACATGCTTGTACATTGGGTCAAATAAGTGTTAAGAGTTATTGTATCTATTGGAAGAATTGGGTGACTAGAAGAAATTTGTAACAATGTCATTATGTGTAGTCATTTTGGAATATCAATTTTTAAAGTATTACACAGAATGACAGAAATTACACTAAGAACGTATGTTTACCAACTATGAAAAATGAACTTAAAGAATAAATAAGAAGTGGCTGGGAAAGTGAATAGCAACAATCATTTTAGAGAATAGTTTTGTATTAGTTAACAGAGTTAAAGGTGTATATCCAACTTACAGTTTAAGTTCTTGAAAAACCCTTACATGTATAGAAGAGGGAAAAGGTAATGATGTACTCTGAATTCTTAGATTGAAAAACATTTTTAAAATAACTTAAAGGGTAACTATTAATGGCCTAAATAAGTAAAGAATGTTATAGTAGTATAGTTGAAAGCAAAGAAAATGAATTATGTCTTTATGCACCAACATTTAAATCTCCAATATTTCATGTTGATTGAGACATCAGTTTCAGGAAGATATATACACAATGATATTAACATAGGTAAATTATAAAAGGGCACAATCTTATAAAAGGGCCCAATTGAGTATTCAATCTCAAGATAATTGTTTCTGTAGACACACAAATGTAGTGAACATATAACTTCTGAATGAAAAAGATACATAGTAACCTCAAATGATTATTACTTCTGATTATAAAGAATGACTGTGAGACCAGAACAATGATTAAAAGCTTAAATTACGTGTCTTAGAATACATTTTACTTCCTTACATAAAAGAGAGGAGTGGGGGAAGAAAGATGGAAAGACAGGGATAGAAGTAAGAAAAGGGATGTGCTGAGTAGCTGTCTGAAATCCACCACAAAATGCTAGGAAAGTGGCCATACTTTGTCTCTTTTAAGCTACTGAAGAGTTGTCCTGCTTGCAGAATCCGGACAAAAAGTCCTCCATCCACGGAAGACCTCCATATCACTTTTTTTTATCGTCTATGTGCACAATATAAAGCATTCATTGAAAAGCATTCATTTATATTATCTTTATGCATTTTAATTTTGCCTAAATTTAAGAAATATTTTGCCTGAAAATAGCAAGATATTATCATTCTAAATAATGGTAGCTAGAATGCAAAGAAAAAAATGTAGCACATAATTGGTGAACATAATGAGATGAAGTCAGATAAGTGATGAAAACTCACTGTGTGAATTCAACGGAGAACCCTTTTTAAATTCTGAGATTTATTTTTTCTTAAAAAAACAAAGCAACAGACTTTCCCATAAACCAATAACATCACACACTTTTCTGCATAAGATGGGCACAGGATTGCAGCTTCTTAATTAACTGTCATGGGAATGTTTAGGTGTGGAATTAGTCACCAGGGGGAGCCCATATTATTCCTCAAAAGCAATTGCAAAAGACTGAGGACAGAATGAAAATATATGTAGAGATTGGGACAGAAGTTCAAGGAGAGTACAGATTGTCTTTTACTGCTTCCTGAATTGAAGTTTCCTCCCAATTTCAAGCTTCAGAATGAACTAACTTTGATGGATGCAAAGGCTTTTTAATAGCAAAGGCATAGAAGAAAACACAATTCGTTTTTCCCTCAGTGTCTATCCACTGACCTTCACATTTACTTAACATGAAAACAACTTTTGTTCATACTGATTCAATTTACACAAGAATAAGACAGGCTATTAAGTTCCTGGACAGGATAACTGTGACGGTTTCTAAATAATACAAGTGTCAATAATTTGCCTAATTTGTCTCAGAATGAAATCAATCTTGGTCATGTGTTTAGCAAATAAACGTGTCTACACATTTTGGTCTTTTAATCAAGTATGAAAGAAAGCAGAGTTTGAAAGCAGGAGACCCTCCTCACTTGCAAAGTACTTCCCATTCTGTAATGTTAGGACCCTATGGAATGGGTAAATGAAATCTAGAAATGATTGTCAATCAATTACTTCCAATTGGTTGAACAATGAAGGTCTTTTTAATGAAACACTCAGGCCAAAACCTCAAGCAGGCATTTTGGTACTATACAATTGAACTATTTGTATGCGTGATTGTACTAAAATGAAACAAAATGCCATAGGCAAAGAACCCTATGATCTCTACAGTCTTTTCTTACTCAGTTTTATTCTCAAAGATCTGGAGCAGGATCATAACATATTCAGATTTTTAAAATGTCAAATTCATATTTCTCTCACCCAGAATGACTGAAGCTATACTGGAACTTGTATCTCTATCTAGTTTGTAATAAAGACATGAGATGACTGACCTGTCTTTACATATTGTATTCTATAGAATCTGTCTTAAAATATACAGGCAAAAGAAAGTGAGATATGTCATTGCTGTGCAAACCTACAACTCTAGAATTCTAAATGTTAACTTCTTTATCTCTACTGCTACCCACTCTGTTATTCAAAATGTAGATACTCATCTTATTTCACATTACTCTCTTTACCATCTGTGGTTGGAATAAGACATTAGCTAAACAGACGCCATACTTTGGCATGATTCCTGAATCTGTATGTTAAGTATAGTGTAATGGTTATTGGCTATGTGCCCTGGAGTGAAGGATTTTACTCCAGATTCTGGCTTAAATATTTTCTAGTTGTATGACTTTGAGGAACTTACTTAATCTCTCTCTTTATTTTCTCATTTTTTATACTGGGTTGGGTTACTAATGGTGTTTGCTTCATATGAGTGTTGAGAGCATTTAATGATGTGTTAACTTGTGAAACACATTTCAGGTTCAAGATAAATTCGCAGTAGCTGTTATTTGTTATTGATGATGCTGATTTTTTTAATCGTTGATGATGATGGTGTTATATTCAACAAAAAGCTCGATTACAACTATCTCATATTCTTTATATTTTACTCTCCTCAAATTTAACTGAACTTACTTTGCTTTTAGCTTTTTAAAAATTTCTTTTGGCTTCAGCCTCACACTTTCATAGATAATAAAATGTCATTTTCCCATCCTAACTGTAATCCTTCCCTTCATGATTTTAATTATTTCTTAAACTTGACCTCTTCTCCAAAGATTTTCTTAGTTATGTCTTTGAAATAAAATGTCTGTCTATGTCTATTTTCTATCTGGTTTTCTATCTATCTATCTATCTATCTATCTATCTATCTACATATATATTTGTTGTGATTATACTCATAATATGAAATGTAAGAGTGTATATGAAGAGTCTTCTGTTATTTCATGCATTTGAAGTTATTTATAGGGAAATACATCTGTGGGAGTTTTATGGGCAAAGTTCTAAGCAGTATAAATCTTGATCTTGGTTTAGAGAATGTGGATCCTATTTAAGACTATGGTTGTATAAAAGGTGGAAACAGTGCTGGAAGTGGTGAGAAGCTGGAACATAACAGAAGGAGATGAAAAGATTATGGAAGATCTGAACCATTCAGACCCATGATATTTTTGCTATGTGATTGCTTAAAAGCAATACTGTTGATTGACCAAATTAGTTCATAATGGGAATTTAAAACAACAAGAAGTTACAATGCCGGGTACCTAAATTAAACATGTAACAGTATACTGAATATATACATATGTAATATATACAAAATATATATTAAATACATATAATAGGAGTCATAGTTTCAGAAATACTGTCCAAAAAATGTTTCCCTGATTGGCAGTTGTCATGTATAACCAGAAATGTCATTTCAAAAATATAAAACTTGATGTTCTTCCATTCTTATAATCAAAACTTAAATAATCTACTAATAGTGCATCGAGGAGGCTATGTATACTTTTGATTTAATTGTTATGGTGCAGCACAACTTTTTTTCATGTATGGTTTTTGCAAACAGTGATAATGATAAAAACACAAACAAGCAGTTCTTGAGTCTCTGCAGTGCCAGATCATAAAAAAGGTCCATGAAAATTAAACTGTGCAGTGATCTTAGTCAATGGGAAAAATTATGATTGCTCCATAACCTTTAAAAAATATTTGCCAAAACATTAAAAAAACCCTTACTGTCAGTTATAAATACATAAGGTCTTTTGAAATAATAAAACAATTTATCATGTTGTAATTTAAAACATAAGAAATAATGACAGAAAAGTATTTTAGTTCTTTCCAAAAAAGATCTCAAGAATAGTTTGAGCAATAATTGTCCTCTTCTCATATAACATCTGATATGGAGTGAGTACCTTTTCAATACCTTGATAAGTCAGTATGCTGCTTTATAAGTTTGGATCAGTTTCCAACATTTTATCATTTTTTTTTCTTCCAATGTCACAAAATATTTTTAAGAGTCCCTTTAATGTGAAGTTGTTTTGACTTTAACTTGTTTTTGTTAGTGTCATTTCTTTTGGAATGTCTTTATTCCTTGTTGTATCCACGTTAGTTATGTTGAAAAGGTGGTCTTCCATAAGTTCCTCTGGCTGCATATCTTAGACTTCAATAGCAGAAGTGTCAACATTTCCACAGTCAGCTATTGCTTCTATAACCGCATTTATGTTTGCTTCAAGTTTCCATTACAATGTGATCACCCTTCTCCTCTTCACTGAATTTTCATTTTTGTTGGGCTATGAACTCTTTAGACTTTTATAAAATGACATATGCATTTATAATGAGAAACAAACAAACAATTCAAGTATAGGATTTACTATTTTTGTGCAAACTGAGTAACAGATGCACAGCACAGTGTCCAAAATCAACAGACTTTGAAAGAAGTGATGAGATTGTCTTTGAACATGATGCTTATCTGTTCTTTACATAGCAATCTGTGAACTGAAGAGCTATTAGAAAGCTTGGTACTTTTTGCAGTGACTAGAAGTTAAGATATCTTGAGATTTAAATGTGATGCTTTGGGACTCGTTTATTGATCTATAGTGTGCTAATTAAAATTTGACATTTTTGAAACAAGAAATATCTGTTGGGAGCTATCTCAATTTTGTCAGCCATTTTCTTGCCACATTTGTTGGCCCAGGCAGTTTCAACATGTAGGTCTCAATCTTCACAAAATGTTCACAATCAGTCTCTAGGTTAGATGAGTTGTATTTACTATCCATAAGAATCTCTCACTACTTTGAGAGAAATATGAGAAATAAAATATAAACAACTACAGATATTAAATGATGCACCAAGGAATAATTGCTCCAAGGGATGTTTAAATGAGGCAGAAATAAAAATAACTGGCTAAATGTGATCAACTTTCAATACTTTTTTTGTCTACTATTTTGTAATAAAAGAAAAATGCTTATGGATAAATTCTAATATTCATAACCAATTAGGTTTTGTTTGTAGCAAGTCAGGATAATTATGTGAACTTTGGAGAGAAAATAACTTCTGATTTGCATTAAATCTGGCTTACTACTGACCAGACAAGAGCTATTCAAGATGGCCTTGGAAGCTGTCCCCATATTACAGTTTCTAGACCAGTCTCATTTTAATCTATCTGTTTTTGAATAGATGTAGATGAATGATCCCAAAATTTCTGAAACCCTTTTTGCTCAAGCAAATAATTGTTGGAAGAGTTAAATTACTTATTTTAAGAGAAAAAACATGCATCTTCCTTTAGCCTTTAATTATAAGGCAATTAGTTTCTTCTTTAATTGTAAGGCAATTAGTTTCTTCAGAGTTCATTGTTGGTGTCTGGAAGAATTGTCTCTTGTCTTACCTTCTGTTTGCAGGGTTGAGATGTGTATGGCCAGGCAATACTTATTGAACCTTCACCTAGCACAATCTCTCAATCCTTTATTCTTCTATGCACTCTGCTTGGCCTGACTTTGTGTGTGTTTTTCACATTGCTTATAATACAAAATTTATCCCTTTTTTAATATATTCTGTGGATGCTTCTTCCTCTGCCATGTGTTAAGAATTTGTCTCGTGTGATAAGCACAGAAATTAAGCAAAACGCCTTTATCATCCAGAAGGAGTGTATTGAATATCTCACATCTAATTTCAGATAGTATCTGAAGCATTTTCAGAGACACCATTACCTAGTTTAAAGAAATGACTGGAAATAGTTCCAACGTGCTACAGTTGGCTGCAGTAACACAAATGATACTACCAAAAGAAGTGTTATATGGTATATATCCAAATCTTTGAGAATTTAATACTCTATTCAGTCCAAATTGTTCTAGTTGCTCATATTAAATTTTCAATTGAGGTTATTTTATTTACAGGAAAGAAAAGGAAAACATAAGCTAACAAACTGGAAAAGGTATAATATATAATTTGTGGAAATAAAAATATAAAATTGAACTAATGACTTTATTCACATGTGATGCAAAATAACCATTAAATTATATTATATTAAATGTGCTAATATTTAGAAAGACCTGTATCTACCTGATACTATGCTAAAAATCTTTGTATATAATAATGAATAAACATAGATTTTTATTTTGAGATTGCACTGTCCTTTAACAAATATGTATGTATCAACAAAATTTGAAATGCACAACATTGAGAAGTGGTCAGAGGGTGGCTATTAACTTTCCACCTAGTCATGAGAAGTGGGCAAATGCAAGTAAGAGTTGTATTAAATAGGGCAAATTTGCATAGTTGGAATGAGGGAAATGATCTCACTTGAGAGACAGGGTGAGTGGGGGCCAGTGGAAGAAGGAAGGAAGCATTTCAGGCCATGGCAACGTGGAGCAAAGGTGGAAGGGTGAAAAGGTGTGCCCTGCTGTACCACCACCAGTGGACCTGACGAGCATCACAGAGGTGCTGAGCAGAAGATGAGGCTGCAGAGGCAGTCTGTGGATGTCATCTTGGAGTTTTGTGTCTAACATACCAGGGAACTTGGAATGGATTCTAGAGAAATCTGGACCGGGACATAGGAACTTGAAATGGATCCTAGGAGAATTTGGAACAGACCCTAGAGGAACTTGGGATGGATTCTAGGGTAACTTGGGATGGATTTTAGGGGGATGGTATAAATCCTAGGAGATCTTGGAATGGATCCTAGGGGAACTTGGAATGGATCATCGAGGGGAGACGATCTGTGAAGACAGCCAATGATTCAAGAAGCGGACCATAAAAATCTAGAGTATAATCACGGGTTAGAGGTTACTTACATCAGCTCTCTCTACCAGTGTAGTGGATTCTTCTTTGGCATTATTATAAGAAAAGTGCTCCTTTCTCCTTCCTTTCTCCCCTTATTTGTAAAAAATCATTTTCTTTGGTTTTATGGTTTTATTACTTTATATACTAAATGAAAGACTTTAAGAAAATAGAAATAAGCAAACAGAATGAATGTTTTCTGTTTGCTTTTGTATATTTTTACACATACATATATTCACCAGGTTTTGGGTGCTTTTGTATATGCACAGAAACCTAAATAAAATGGGATCATAATTATGAATTTTTTCTGTTGCAAAATATAACATATGAGTCTCATTATTTCAATAATAAATAAACATTATTTGTAGGTATATTTTCTAATAAACCATGAGTTATCACATTCAAAAGTGTGAAAAGACATACTGTGAAAAGCTAAATGTACCGCCACACCGCTTGTCTTTTAGTCCTGCTCTTCCACAACTTTCTTTATATCATTCTAGTAATTTTAAGAGTATATTCATGCAAATAACTACATATTTTTACATAAGCAAATTGGTGCATAATATATACAGTATGACTTTTACCTTTTTAAAAATTCTAACTATTTTGCGGTATGTAGAGATACATATAGATAGTTCTTCCACTTTTAAAAATTACTGATTATATTGTGTAGATACATTTTAATTTTTATAATAATGCTCTTTAGTGTTTAGGTACATCTTATTTGGTCTCTTTTAAAATGCTGCAAATAATAACTGTAATTTGCTAGCTTCTTTTTGTATATCTGAAGGATGCTTTGTATAAATGAACTGCTGGATTAAAGTGTTTGGGCATTTTAGATTTTGACAGATGTTACCAATTAACTCTACGTATACATTGAGTCAATTTTCACTTCTACCAGTGGCAAATTAGAGTGCTATTTCTCCATGACTTTTTTTTAATGCCAGATTATCAAACATTCACTGCTTAGTCAATGTGATAGTTAAATAAATGTGAAATCCTATCCTATAGATTTGTCTCTCTTAAATTATCTAACTGCCTGTCATGCATTAGCCACTTTTTACTTTGAACGGCCTGCTTATACACTTTGCTTATTTTTTGTTCTGTTAAGTTTCTTCTAGTTTTATTATTTTCAAAGAGGTATGAACATAGTCGCATTGGCAACACCTTTTCTCTCATATAAGTAACAATATTTGCCCTTATATGTCTCTTTAATTTCAATTTTATGATTGCTAATTTTGAAACGTATAAATGGTTTTAATTTTTATGAATATAATGTATGAATCTTTACTTTGCATGATATGCCTTTCGTGCCATGCTTAAACAAAATCTAAACCATTTTGTTTATGTGTTCCATAAACTTTCTGCTATCATTTCTCAAATTTTAATTGAAAAGATGATAAATGAAGACAAAATTGGAAGGGAAGTTTCAGCAAACAAGTATTTCAATAATATTTGAAAGTCTAAAATCAGATAAGTTCAGATAATTGGTTCAGCAGGGTGCAAGAGGCTTTACCCTACAATTACTGGGGGCGGGGGAGGAATTCTGAAGAATTGAGGACAGAAATAATCAGGTAGCTCAAACTTATTGTACCTGGCTTCCAAAAGGGATATATCACTGGGCTCGGTGGCTCAGCCTCTAATCCCGCACTTTGGGAGGCTGAAGTGAGTGGATTGCCTAAGCCCGCGCGTTCGAGACCCGCCTGGGTACCTTTGTGAGACCTCGCCTCTACAGTAAAAAAAAAAAAAAAAAAAAAACTAGCTGGGCATGATGGTGCACACCTATAGTTCTGGCTACTTGGAAGGCTGAGGCTGATGGATCGCTGGAGCCCAGCTGGTCGAGGCTACAGTGGCTGTGAGTGTGCCACTGCAGTCTGGGCGACAGAGTGATACTCCAACTCAAAAACAAAACAAAACAAAAAGGATATATCTCAGGTGTTAATCCCAAAAAATTAGGAGGGAAAATAAAGAGTTTATTCTCAAGAGAATTTAAACTGGAAAGGACCTGAACTCAGGAGTGTCAGCCCACTAATTTATAAAGGTGAGCCTCAAAGCAGTAAGGAACTTGAGAAGGATCCTAGGCTTCCCCACACTCTGTTTTTGGAACCCAGGCAACTGTGCTAAACCCCCAGACAGGAAAGTGTGAATTTCTTCTGTGGAAAACGGAATGGTTCCAGATAAAGACTTTGCAATACAAATATCTGGGTGTTCCTTAATGAAAAACTATTTTTAACATGGGATCTCCACATAATGTTGACTGTCAATCAGTAAGATCTTCTTAACCACTTGGCCTTATCAGGAAGGTTTCCTAAATATCATGTGTAGGAAAAAAAATAACTTACATTGTGAGGCTGGGAGGGGGATTATAGTTTATAAAGGGAACGTATAAGAAATAAATCTATTTTACTATTTTAAAAAAGCAAATAACTGTGTTTGATAAAATAAAAGATTGCATTATAAATTGAGCATCTCTAATTCAAAGTCCAAAATGTTCCAAAATCCAACTCTTTTTGAGTACCAACATTGTGTCACTAGTGGAGAATTACACACCTCTTTTCATGTGACAAGTATCATATATTAAAAATTCTGAAAAATTATCTTCAGGCAATGTTTATAAGTTGTATATGAAACATAAAAAAAATTCGTGTATAGACTTGGGTTCCATCTACAAGGTATCTTATTATATATATTCAAATACTTCAAAATTCAAAAACATTTGAAATCAAAATACTTCTTGTCCCAAGCATTTAAAATATGGATAGAAATATGTAGATACAGACCAAAAGAACCAGCTAACACATAGTGGTCTGCTCATTTTTGTTTTAAATATCATTTAAAATGTATATAGCATTAATCTTATAAAATAATATTGATTAAAATATTTCTACATATTATGTTATGTAGTTTACATTTTCTTTATGCAAATTATTTATTTTTTCCTTTCCTCTCTTTTTTTCTTATCATTTTATCTTTAATCTTTTTGGGTGAAAAAAAATTCAAGGATCTATCTACCTTTGTCTTTTTAGTTTCAAGATAAGATAAATAATTTCTGGAGACTCAAAAACACATGGTGATTATAGTTAATTATACTATATTGTTTATTTGAAATTTACTAAGAGAATAGATCTTACGTGTCTTCTGCCTCCTGTCCTCTCCCCACATAGATTGTAACTGTGTATGGTGTTGAACGTGTTAATTAGATTGTTGTAATCATCACACAATACATGGAGCTATCAAATAATTATGTTGTACACCTCAAATATCTACTTTTTTATCAGTTATTTCTCAAAGCTGGAAAAAATACTTCATTAAAAAAAGAGTCACACAAACTCTATTTTATTTATTTTCCTTTTTAAAATTTTTGTTTTGTTTTAAAGATGTGTGGTACAGTTCAGGGTTAGGCATACAAATGTTCATTATGCAGGTAACCTTGTTGATGAGGTGTGCCCCCTTTATCCAGGCAGATTCCCACTACTGTCAATCCCACTTCCCCGCTCCCCTACTGGCAGTTTCCTGCTACTGCCTATCCTTTTTCTGATAGTATTATGATAATTGTTCAAGGTCTGCTTATGAGTGAGAACATATGACACCCAGTTCTTTGTTTCTGTGATAGATCACTCAGTATTATAGACTCTAAGTCCATCCAAGTTGCTGTGAAGTTCATGATTTTGTTCTTCGTTATGGCTGCATAATATTCCATCGTGTATATGTACCACATTTTTAAAAAAGATCTAAAAATCAACCTTCCATATGATCCCGCAATTCCCCTTCTGGGAATATACCTGGAAGAATGCAAATCATTCTATACAAAAGTCACCTGCACACGTATGTTTATCACAGCATTGTTCACAGTAGCAAGAACATGGAACCAACCATGTTGCCCATCAAAACAGGACTGTATTAAAACAAAACAAAGCAAAACAACAAAAAACAAAGCAAAGGAAAACAAACAAAAAACTCTACTTTAAAATCATTTCCCCCCAATTAAAATTCTGCTCTCATCACATATGGCATTTTTACACGTACTTGATTTTCTTTGTAGATTCTAAACCCTGTTCCCCTGATTATCTTGGATATTTCTGTGCTAACATCTCATTGTTTGAATCATTGTAGGGACATACTATTTTTGGATACATCTTGTTCTTTGTTGTAGCTATCAAAACATTCTCATGTAAAGTAGGACGACTATCACAGCTGCCTGTCCTGTTTTGAAGGAGGAAGAAAATTTAGGAAGATGGTCTAGTCACTTCTTGATCATATGTAACTGGGAGCAGAAAGAAGAAGACAAAACTCATTTAAACTGACCTTGCTGTATTTTTTTTTTCTTGGAGATAGTAGACGCCTTTGGAAAACAGCTACCTTATGACCCCAGAAGTACATTTATCCACTCTCCTGCATCTTCCCTTCTTGACTTATGGATAAGCTTTCTAAAGGCTGTCCCTCCATTGGTTTATGATGCCATCTCTCTGCTCATCTAATGAGCAGATTGATCCAATGTCTCCCTCTTTTTGAGGGGATGATACCCATCAACAGGCAAATGTGTACCTTCTTCACCTAAATACTTAAGTCAATGAAGACATATAAAAATAAGGAACTCTTGTACCTCTCCATCCTCTTCTATTTACTGTTTTCTATCTTTTATTTATAGCAAAATAATTTGCCCCCTCATGATTTGTTTATCCTCATTAAATCCAACTTTTAAGTTCCCATTCTCTAGTTGTCTTTTTTCAATAATACTGTTGCTCCAAACACTGCAAAGATGGATACCTTACCAAAGTCACCAATGACAACTGTGCTTCCATGTAAGTCTTCTGGTTCAACCTATCAGCAATGAGCACTTACACTTTTTTGAAAATCTCTTCTCACTTAGCTTCTTAGACTCCACACCCCTGATTTTCCTCTTTCTTCACTTGTTGCCCATTTCTCCTGATCTTCCAGTCTCTAAATTTTATGCCTGAGGCTCAGTTTTTAGACCTCTTTTCTATTTCTGCTCACACCTAGTGTGATTTTTATCTGGTCAAATCGATACTGTATACCGTATATTCTCCAGTATTTCCCAAATTGAATTCTTGCTAGACATCTCCCTGAATTCTTGAATCAAATTGTCATCTGCCAACTTGAGTTTGTCTTGATAGGCCTGCCAAACTTAACATATTATTAAGTTATGCTCTTGACTTCTTGTGTTCACATTTTTTTTTTTTTTGTCGTTCCTGGAAAGGCGACTTCAGCTTTCCCATTGTTTAGCCAAAATTCGTGCTGTCACCCTTAATTTATTATCTTACAACTTTCACCCACTTTTGAGTAAATCCAGTTGGCTGGATTAGTGAGATAATCCAAATCCTATCATTTTTCATATCCTCTACTTTTCATCTTCCTGGTCTAAGCAACTATGATCTCGTCCAGACAACTGTGATAGTCTCCTAAGTAGACTCTGTTTTTACTTCCTGTCTACATATAGCATAGTGCCTGAGTAAACTTATAAAAAATAACTCATTACAAGCCACTTCTCTCTTCTAGTGCTTTATTTATTTATTTATTTATTTATATAAAGATGTGGGGTACAATTCAGGTTTAGGTATACAAACATTAATAAGCAGGTACCCTTGTTGATGAGATATGTCTCTCTCTTCCCTGGCAATCTTCTTCAATTGCCAATCCCACCCCACTCTCCTGGCAGTTTCCCACTACTGTCAATCCCTTTCTTATAGTATTACCATAATTGTTCAAGGTCCGCTTATTAGTGAGAACATATGATACTCTGTTCTTTGTTTCTGTGATAGATCACTGAGTATGATCGACTGTAAATCCATCCAAGTTACTGCGAAGTCCATATGTTTGCCCTTCTTTATGGCTGCATAATATTCCATTGTGTATATGTACCAAATTTTTTTTTTTTTATCCAGTCCAGCTCCGTTGGGCAACATGGTTGGTTCCATGTGTTTTCTATTGTGAATTGAGTTGCAACAAATATATGTGTGCGGGTATCTTTTCTGTAGAATGATTTGAGTTCCTCTGGGAACTCGGGGAATTGCTGAGTCACATGAAGGTCAATTTCTAGTTCTTTCAGAAATTGCCACACTGTCTTTCAAAGAGTTTGCATTCCCACCAGCAGTGTAGAAACATCCCTTTCTCTCCGCATCCTCACCGGCATCTTTTATTGTTTGCTTTATTAATGATGGCCATTATTACTGAGTTTAGGTGATATCACAATGTGGTTTTGATTTGCATTTCCTGATGATGAGTGAGGCTGAGCACTTTTTCATGTGTCTGTTGGCTGCCCGTATATCTTCTTCTGAGAAGTGTCTATTCATGTCTTTTGCCCCCTTTTTAATGGGACTGTTTGTTTTTGTTCTTTTCGGTGCGTTTGAGTTCCTTGTAGATCCTAGATGTTAGGCCTTTGTCGAATATACAGTTGGCAAATATTTTTTCCTATTCTGTGGGTTATCTCCCTGCCCTCTTGATGGTTTTTTTTGGTTTGCAGAAGCTCATTAGTTTGATGAGATCCCATTGGTCTACCTTATTTCTTAAGCTATGGGCATTGGAATTGGCAACCAATTCCTATTCAGAACCCTAAATGCCCATACCTTAAGAAATAATGTTTTCGCCGAGCTCGGTGGCTCAGCCTGTAGTCCCGCACCTTGAGAGGCTGAGGTGAGTGAATTGCCTGAGCCCGCGGGTTCGAGACCCGCCTGGGCAACTTGGCGAGACCTCATCTCTACAATAGATCAAAAAATTAGCCGGGTGTGGTCGCGTGCACCTGTAGTTCTGTCTACTTTGAAGGCTGAAGGCGGAAGGATCACGGGAGCCCAGCAGGTCGAGGCTGCGGTGGCCGGGAGTGACCACTGCACTCCAGTCTGGGTGACCGAGTGAGACTCCAACCCTCCCCCCCCCCAAAAAAGAAAGAAATAGTGTTTTCAGTAGCTTCTGATTTCAAAGTCAAAAGCAGTCTCTTACAGTCCTAGGAAGGCTTCAGTTAGCTTCTTTCCCACTTTTCCCTCAATCATTCTACTCTACCTATATTGGCTTTCTTGCTCATCCTTGAACAAGTCAAACCCTGTTCAACAGCAGGACCTTTATATGTGCTATTTGATTTAACTAAATTTCTCCAGTTATTACATCGCTATGCACAGCACCAAATATATAATTTAATGTTACTTGTCAATCATTCCTTTTCCAGGTTATTCTATTTGAAAGAGCCGCAATTCCTGATTGTTGTTCATAGAGAAAAAAGTAAAAACAACTTGGAAGATCACAAAATACAAAAAGGTAATTCCACTCCAACCACATACAGTTGCATTTTACAAGGGAGGATCATTTCACTTTTCCAAATTTTCTTATGACTTTGGAAGACGCTTTTCCAAAGTTTTCTGTGACTACAACATTTTATAAAATATCTCTTCCTAAAAATTCCATTTATTCATTTTTGTTCTCCTATCTAAATATATAGGTTAAAATACATGGTTTCTCCCATGAAATTGACTTTTAGGTATTTATGAAAAATTATTTTTGCCCTCGCTTTATCTCTTTTTCAATAAGTATCCCTATTTTTTTTTTACTGTCTCTTTTTCTATAAGTTTAGAAATAAAATACATTGTCATATTTGACTGTATTTTACCATCATTTTTAAATAAAAATAGTGTTTTTGGTTTTCCATTTTTAGATTCTTTTAGTAGTCTTGCAAAGCTTTGCCTGAGTCTGCATACTAAAACAAGTTGAAACTCTCCTATAATATCCAAATTACATTAAATTTCAATTTCCTATTTATCATATTTTTCTACCCTCTTGAACTTTCATTATATTCTTTTTCCAGGGGAAGATTAAAACAAGTTTGAAGATTAATCATTTTGCCATCATATTGTATTCTATTTATGCTACGTAGCTGCATCTTTTTTTCAAACAATGAATCTACACCTATCTTCTTTTTAATAATAAATAAAATGTCTATAAGCTATATTTATAATATTTTGTCTCGTCTCATTCCAGGCTTCTGTCATTCTGTCTACCCCTGCTTCCATAGAAAAAATCCATCTCGTAATTTGTAGTACTGCCAAAGGGTTTGAAAGCTTGCTTTGGCTATTGTTTCCATATTTTCTTGGATTATTTGCTACTATATACATTTTATTGTTTAGTACTTTTGATATCCTCCTTAGTCTATCTTTCATTTAAGAAACTCATAAACTATTGTATTCCCAAGGCATAGCTTTTAATCTGGAAATTCCCAGCTCTCATGCACATAAACTGGGATGTGCCCCATAATTTTGGTGAGTCTCAAGTTGTTTTTCTATATAATACCGAAAATAACACATACCCTGCAGTAGTTGTTAGTAATTTGCTTAAACTATTATTTTAAAAATGTCTTGTACATACCAGACATTCACACAATTGATGATAATAGTCATGAGATAATATCTGTATTTGTTACTTTGGAAATTCTCTCTGCAGTAAAACATTTGTGAACTATAACTTGGTTATCCCATTGTGCCCATGTGCGTTTGTGTGTGTGTGTATGTGTGCGTATTTTACTATTAAAACTACAACATGGCATAATAATTGTCTTTCATTATTCCTGATATTCATTCTCATTGATGTAATCCAGACTAGCAGTTTTCTTATTTTCTTTCTGAGATGGGAATTTGCCAGCAGTGTTAGACGGATCATTCTGACAATCGGAATTTTCAGCAGATTTCTGGAAATCTTGTGTCTATGAGGGCTTTGTGTTCTATTTTAGAAAAGTATGTTTTGACCTGTGCTCGGTGGCTCAGCCTGTAATCCCGCGCTTGGGATGCTGAGGTGAGTCGACTGCTGAGCTCGCGGGTTCGAGATCCGCCTGGGCAACTTGGCAAGACCTCATCTCTACAATAAATCAAAAAAATTAGCCGGGCGTGGTAGCGCACGCCTGTAGTTCCAGCTGCTTGGAAGGCTGAGGCGGAAGGATCGCCAGAGCCCAGCAGGTCGAGGTTCTGGTGGCCGGGAGCGGCCACTGCACTCCAGTCTGGGCGACAGAGTGAGACTCCAACTCAAACAAAAAAAAAAAGAAAAAAAAAGGAAAAGAAAACAAGTCTTGGTTGCCATCTTTTTTAAAAAACATTCTTTTACAAGGATCTTGCCTTTGCTGTATTAGCTCATCCAGGTATAAGTACAACAAAGTCTTTTATTTGGAGAAATGAACCTAAGCTTTTCTCATGACATTACCATTCTTGTCATGACATTTACATGACAGAGAAAAACAATATCTAACATTATAGTCAGAGATCTAGAAGTGGAAAACTTCATACAAAAAAGAGGTAAAAATACCACATGTCCTCCGGTAAACTATAGTTCTATACCTAGAAATTCAGGGTTGACTTGGAGTTTCTGGATATTTCAGATGCATCATTTGTTCTTTCCAGTATCAGAAAGACACAATTTTTATTCTTCTCTAAGGTGATTCACCTTAAACTTGGCATATGGGACTCATCTACACAAAAGAGAGTTGAGTGGTTGTCTCTGCCATATTAGGAATGATTGCAGAAACTCTTTCTACATACTAGCTCCCACTGACTGCTGTTTAAAAGTCCCCCATTGAACTTTTAGAACCGAACGTTAGCCACTTGCTTAAAATGTACATTCTTCTATAAAAAAATCTAGCACTTATTTTTTGTCTTTCTGTGTGTGGTTTATTTCATGTAACATAATGCTCACCAGGTTCATCCTTATCACCACATCTTTTCTGATGTTACCCAAATAGTTTTATAGGTGAATTCACTGACCAAGTTAGAAAATATGTTCACTATATTAAAGTAGCTAGCTTTATAGAGAGTTATAGGGTCACACCATTTTAGAGCCTGATCTAGCTTACTTTATCTAATTTATTTATTTTCAGGATTGGGGAAATTTTTTTTTCCTCTTTTAATTTTTATTTAAAATTGCGGGGTGCAATTCAGGGCTAGGTATACAAATATTTACCACACAGCTACCCTTATTGATGAGGTGTGCCCTCCCTTCCCCAGGCAGATATGGACTATCATCAATCCCACCTCCCCATTCCCCTCCCCCAGTTTCCCACAATCCCCCTACTGGGAATATACCTGATAGAACTCAGGTCACTCTATAAAAAAGATACTTGTGCTATGTTTATCACAGTATGTTGTTCACAATAGCAAGAACATGGAAAGAACTGTGCTACCCATCAAAAGAAGACTGGATTAAAAAACTGTGGTACATATGCACAATGGAATACTATGCAGCAATAAAGAAGAACAAAATCATGAACTTTGCAGCAACCTGGATGGAATTAGAGTTGATAAGACTGAGTGATCTCTCACAGAAACAAATCTAGCACTTTAATATTGCCTGTTGTTATATCACTTGAATGAAAGTCATCAAAAGAATTATCGCCGGGCTCGGTGGCTCAGCCTGTAATCCTGCACCTTTGGGAGGCTGAGGTGAGTGAATTGCCTGAGCTCGCGGGTTCGAGAGCCGCCTGGGTAGCGAGACCTCATCTCTACAATAAATCAAAAAATCAGCCGGGTGTGGTAGCGCATGCCTGTAATTCCGGCTACTCGGAAGGCTGAGGTGGAAGGATCGCCGGAGCCCAGCAGGTTGAGGCTGCAGTGGCCGAGACCAGCGTACCACTGCATTACAGTCTCAGCGACACAGTGAGACTCCTACTCAAAAAAAAAAAAAGAATTATCAAGGTAAGTTAATTTGGCAATTTTTTCTGCCACTTACTGTCTGCATAAGGTTAGTAAACTTGCTTTCTCAATTAACCTTATTTTGTCACTTGTAAAATGATATATATTAACTAGATATACATAGCTAAGATTTCTTGTAGGAATCAACTGAAAATTGTATGAATATATTTTATAAACTATTACAAATCCCTTTTAAGAGAAAAATCAAATATAACATGGCATTGTGAAATGAGTTTTGCATTTAAAACCTGAAAAGAGATGCACGATCACCTAATACAGTGTCTACCTCATATGGTTGTGGAAAGGGTTAATTTTTTATTTTGTTTTATTACACTGATGTGCAGAAGAATTTTTTTTAAAGTTTTGATGAGGAATTTACGATCACAAAAGATGAATCTGAACACCTGAATGTGAAAGAAAGATTCATGGAGTGGAGCCAGGGCACACTGAGTAATAATAAGTAACACATAAGGACTTACTCTGTGCCTGACATTCTTCTGCACCCTTTGTATGTACCGACCCATTTCATCCTATTGCTATCCCAGGAGCTAGGTGCCCTCATTATCTCTAGTTTACATACAGGGGGTAAGGCACAGAGAGGTTAAAAATCTTCGCCAATTTATACTCACACAGCTGAAAAGTAGTGGAGTTGAAATTCCCCAGTATCTTTAATGAACACAGATGCTAAAATTCTCAACAAGATACTAGCAAACTGGATTCAACAACACATCTCAAAAATCATCTATCATGACCAAGTAGGTTTCATCCCTGAGACCCAAGGCTGGTTCAACATTTGCAAGACCATAAATGTAATTAAATACATCAACAGACATCAAAGCAAAAACCACATAATTTTATCATTAGATACAGAAAAAGCTTTTGATAAAATCCAGCACTCCTTCTTGATAAAACCTTCAAACAAGCCGGGCTTGGTGGCTCAGCCTGTAATCCCATGCCATTGGGAACCTGAGGTGAGTGGATTGCCTGAGCCCACGGGTTTGAGACCCGCCTAGGCAGGTGAGACCTCATCTCTACAATAAATCAAAAAATTAGCCGGGCATGGTAGCGCGTGCCTGTAGTTCCAGCTACTTGGAAGGCTGAGGCAGAAGGATTGCCGGAGCCCAGCAGGTCGAGGCTGCGGTGGCCGGGAGCAGCCACTGTACTCCAGTCTGGGCGACAGAGTGAGACTCCAACTCAAAAACAAACAAACAAACAAGCAAACAACAACAACAACAAAAAACCCTCAAACATCTAGGCATGCATGGAACATACCTCAAAATAGTAAAATCCATCTACAAGAAACCCATAGCCAGCATACTCCTAAACAGACAAAAATTGGAACCATTTCCTCTGTAAACTGGAACAAGACAAGGTTGCCCACTCTCATCCCTCCTGTTCAACATAACATTGGAAGTCCTGGCTAGAGCAATAAGAAAAGAGAAGGTGATCAGGGGTATCCAAATAGGAAAAGAGGAAGTCAAGTTATCTCTCTTAGCAGATGACATGATTGTTACCTTGAAAACCCGAGAGAATCTATCAAAGGCCTCCTTACGCTGATAAAGAACTGGCAAAGTCTTAGGGTATAAAATAAATGTGCAAAAGATAATCGCATTTCTTTACACCAATAATAAACAAACAGAAACCCAAATAAAAAACACAATCCCATTCACAATAGCCACAAAAAAATGAAATACCTTGGCATCTTCCTAACCAGAGACATGAAAGACTTTTACAATGAAAACTACAAAACACTGCTCAAAGAAATCAAAGATGACACAAACAAGTGGAAAAATATCCCATGCTCATGGATTGGAAGAATCAACATTGTGATGATGTCCATCCTACCTAAGGCAATCTACAGATTTAATGCAATACCCATCAAATTACCAGCAACATTCTTCTCAGAGCTAGAAAAAACAATACAGAAATTCATATGGAAACACAAATGGCCAAGAATAACCAGAACAATCCTCAGCAAAAAACAAAAACAAAAACAAAGCAGGAGTTATCACAATACCAGACTTTAAACTTTACTATAAAGCTACAATAATCAAAACAGCTTGGTATTGGTACAAAAACAGGCATATAGACTAATAGAATTGAGATTCCGGAAGCAAAACCTCAATTTCTCAACCAACTCATCTTTAACAAAGCCTCCATCACCTACCACGGGGTACAGGAGAACCTATTCAGTAAATGGTGCTGGGAAAACTGGCTGACCACATGCAAAAGATTCAGATAGGATCCCTATCTATCCCCACTCACAAAAATTAACTCTAAATGGATCAGAGACCTATGTGTAAAACCTCAAACCATAAGAACTTTAGAAAATGCAGGACACACCCTTATGGAAGTTGGAACTAGCATCCAAATCCTGAGCAAAACCTGAAATGCACAGGCCATAAAAGATAAGATAGACAAGTGGGACCTCATTAAACTGACAAGCTTCTGCAAAGCCAAAGAAACCATCAAGGGAGCAAGAAGACAGCCCACAGAATGGGAAAAAGTATTTGCCAACTCCATGTCTGACAAAGGCCTAACATCAAGGATCTATAAGGCACTCAAACGTGCTGAAAAGAAAAAAACAACCCCATTACGAAGTGGGCAAAAGATATGAACAGATGCTTCTCAAAGAAGACATATGGGCGGCCAACAGACACATGAAGAATAGTTAAACCTCACTAGTCATCAAGAAGATGCAAATTAAAACTACACTGGATACCACCTAACTCCAATCAGAATGACCATTATCAATAACTCAAAAAATAACAGATGCTGGAGAGGATGTGGCGGAAAGGGAACACTTCTACACTGTTGGTGGGAGTGTAAACTAGTACAGCCTCTGTGGAAATCAGTGTAGTGGTTCCTAAAAGCTCTAAAAATTGACCTTCCATATGACCCAGCAATCTCCCTACTGGGAATATACCCTGAAGAACTCAAATCACTCTAAAAAAAGATACCTGCACATGTATGTTTATCGCAGCATTGTTCACAATAGCAAGATCATGGAACTAACCATGCTGTCCATGAAAAGAGGACTGGACTTAAAAAATGTAGTACATATACACAATGGAATATTATGCAGTCATTAAAAAGAACAAAGTCATGAATTTCACAGCAACCTGGATGGAATTAGAATTTATAATACTGAGTGATCTCTCTCAGAAACAAAGTTCTGAGTATCACATGTTCTCACTCATAAGTGGAACTTGAACATCTCTAGTAATAAAGAAAAGGATTGACAGTGGTGGGAAACTATAGCGGGGGCAGGGAGGGGAATGGAGGTGGGATTAACAGTAGTCAATATCTGTCTGGGTATGGGGGGGGACACCCCTTATCAACAAGGGTGCCTGAACGATGCATATTTGTATACCTAACCCTTAACTGTACCCGACAATTTTAAAATAAAAATATGTTTTAAAAAAGTTTTGATGAGGAATTTAAGATCATAAAAGATGATTCTGAACACCTGAATCTGAAAGAAAGATTCGTGGAGTGGAGCCAGGGCACACTGAGTAATAATAAGTAACACATAAGAGCTTACTCTGTGCCTGACATTCTTCTGCACCCTTTATATGTATTGACCCATTTCATCCTATCACTATCCCAAGAGCTAGGTGCCCTCATCATCTCTAGTTTACATACAAGGGGTAAGGCACAGAGAGGTTAAAAATCTTCTCCAGGTGATAATCACACAGCTTAAAAGTAGTTGAACTGAAATTTGAACCCAGGCAGGATGAATCCCATGTCTGTGCTCTGAGCCAGGTTTTCCTGTCAAAAGAACTATGATCTAGCCGGGCTCGGTAGCTCAGCCTGCAATCCTGCGCCTTTGGGAGGCTGAGGTGGTTGGATTGCCTGAGCCCGCAGGTTCGAGACCCGCCTGGGCAGCAAGACTTCATCTCTACAATAAATAATAAAAAATAAAAAATCGGCCGGGCGTGGTAGCACATGCCTGTAATTCCAGCTACTCAGAAGACTGAGGCGGAAGGATCGCCGGAGCCCAGCAGGTCGAGGCTGCGGTGGCCGGGAGCGGCCACTACACTCCAGTCTGGGCGACAGAGTGAGACTCCAACTCAAAACAACAACAACAACAACAACAAAAACAACAACAAAGAACCATGCTCTCTTAGAATATTACTCTTCTTCATAAATAATCTTTTCAGACACTAGTACACTCATAGAAACATAGACACGATTGGAACAGGGACCATTCCACGCTCTTAAAATTGTACCGCTTTGATATTTCCATGCCAGGAAGAAATCACTGGCTAAAATTTTTCTATTCCCAGCTCAGCAGTTTTTGTTTTTGTTTTTTTTAATTGTTTCCATTTTGGCAGGGAGACAAGGTCACAATGGCCTGAATTTTTTTAAGCTAGCTTCTGACCACCAAGTCAGTGACATTTACAGCATTAATTATACACACATGCCCCTTTCATCTAGCATAATGCTGAGTAATAAAGTAAAATATGCATTATTTCCTTTGGATGGCTATTTGGAACACAAAGCATTTGTATTACATGTTAATCAGCACGTCTATAGTTTGATGGGGTATCTATGGACACAAAATGCAAGAATTCAGTTACTCTGTTATAATGAATTTACAGTCCAGAAGAAGCCACAAAAGGGTTAGAAAACGTGGGCTATGGTGCTCTTTTAGGAAAATATATTGCCTGAAGACACAGAAGTGCTGACTACTGGGGAACCAAAGTGAATTTAAGGGAAGCAAATCGCATGATATAAAGTTACATTAAAATAACTTTTAATAATTTGATCAGGAGACATGAAAGTCAAGAAACAAAAAAAGATATGGACACCATTACTTGCAAATGAGTGCTTCTGGGAAGATTTAGAGATATCTTCGCTATGAAAGAGATGAACAGAAATTCTTTTTACAACTGGTGCTTAGAAAGACCACAACAAGTACACAGAACTTAAAGAGCAGGTTGGTGTGTCTTAGGTTGTAATCCAAATAGCACAATCATATGTTGACTTGGCTATCCAGTTTTCATGTCCCTTTCCTCCTTATTTTAATATATTTTCTCATATCTACTTAAAAAATCCCTAAGAAATTATTTATCAGATAAATAGTATTTTTCCCAAAGAAGATAGGCATCTGAGAACTTAGAGTTCATTTCATTAATTCAAATACCTAGACTCCAAACTATTTGGAATAGAGAGAGTATATTTCAAGTAAGCAAATATTTAAGTAGCTGAATGAAACAATGTATGTCAAGTGCTTTGCAAAAACTCAGGTCACAATATGTGCTCAATAAATATTAGTTGTTATTATCTTTAATTCAAACTGGGTTTTATCTCCAAGTTAACTGTTCGGAATCATTTTTTGTTTTGTTTATTTACTTGAATTCATTTTTTTGTAGTTTCAAAAGCAGAAATTCTGTTAATTTACTTAAGAGTGTTTATGAAAATATTCTAGAGCCTGTGGTGAAAAACAGAGAGATGTAAATTAATAATATCCTTTAAATAAATAATTTAAGTTGAGGAAACAGCTAAAAATAGATGAAAGAAAATTTTTTTTTTTTTTTGAGTTGAGTCTCACTCGGTCGCCCAGACTGGAGTGCAGTGGCCGCTCCCGGCCACCGCAGCCTCGCCTGCTGGGCTCCAGCGATCCTTCCGCCTCAGCCTTCCGAGTAGCCGGAATTACAGGCATGCGCCACCACGCCCGGCTGATTTTTTTTATTTTTATTGTAGAGATGAGGTCTCGCTGTCCAGGCGGGTCTCGAACCCACGGGCTCAGGCAATTCACTCACCTCAGCCGCCCAAAGGTGCGGGATTACGGGCTGAGCCACCGAGCCCAGCTGAAAAAAATTGTATACCAAGGCAGTATGAAGTAAGTTCTGAGTGACTAGTGAATGATAAAGTCACCAGCAGTTGACAGAAGAAAAAGTCAATGGGGTTATTGTGATCAGTGAGAGCTTTATAATACGAAGTTTATCACTAACTGAACCTCAGATGAAGATGGTCATTTACACGGATATAAAAAGAACGATCTGAGAACACATCTATTAGGGACAGTTATAAATGAAAACGAGGACAATCTTTCAAGGGATTCAAAATGCTAAAATGGTGTGAATATGCAACTCACTATTTGAACAATTTTGCATTAGAAACTTTCTTTTGGAATGGGTGGAAATATAATGTTTCAACATTGAGATAGTCATTACATCATCTTAAATATCAGACTGACACCTATGACATTGGCACTATGGAATTTAGTTTGGTATTGGATAATATAATAAAAAGTAGATTTTTAGAGAATGATTCCAGTGGTTATATGTTAAGTGGATGTGATAAGGCAAATATGGCACCAAGGAAATGCAGTTAAAAGGCAATTACTTACAATAAAATATTTCAAAAATTAACTGACAAAATCTGGACTTCTGTAGTGATCAAACAGAAGATTGCGTGTGTGTGTTTGCGTGTATAAAAGACTGTAATTTCTATCAGGCTCTAAAAGTAATTTTGGTTATAAGTCAAGAGATCTAAACAAAATTGTCGCTTCAGTCTCTGTCAGCTTTTAAATGCTAATAATCATGTCGACAAAAATAAAAGAAAAATTTTCAGTAATTTACAAAAATATTTTAGGTACCTCTACATCAATAAGGGTACCTGATCTCAAACCGGGTAAGGTGGGGACCAGTGGGAGGCTCAAACTTTACCTGTACGATGACCACTTGTATACCTAATGCTGCAGTGTACCCTGCAGCTTTAAAATAAATTAAACAAAATAAAAATTTAAAAACCAAACTGCTAGGGGAGGGAGAGGCATACCTCATTAACAGGGGTACCTGCATGATCAATGTTTGTATACCTAACCCTGAATTGTATCCCACATCTTTACAATAAAACTTAAAAAAAAAAAGTTTTACTAAACTTATAAACTTTATAAGGTCATCTGAAAACCTTTTGTGGATTGGTTTGCTAATACACCCAGTTGTTAAATAATATAGTTGGATATAATGCAAATAGCTTTTAATTCTTCTTAGGGCTGAAAAATCACAAAATAATAAATCTCTAAAGACAAAAAAAAATTAGATAGCAGCTGAATCTTAAATTTTATTTGAGTAAATGGCTTAGATATTTTTTTAAAATTTCAATAAAGAAGTAAGAGAGCATTTAAAATAAGAGACAAAATTTTCAGAGGTTTGGGATTTTTACTAATATATTATGAATTCAAATTTTTTTTTTTTTGAGTTGGAGTCTCACTCGGTCGCCCAGACTGCTGGAGTACAGTGGCCGCTCCCGGCCACCGCAGCCTCGGCCTGCTGGGCTCCAG
>NW_007064325.1:24537-34238 GCF_000164805.1 Carlito syrichta | reverse complement strand
TTCCTGTAGAGATGAGGTCTCGCTGCCCAGGCGGGTCTCGAACCCGCGGGCTTAGGCAATTCACTCACCTCAGCCTCCCAAAGGCTCGGGATTACAGGCTGACCCACCGAGCCCGGCATGAATTCAATTTTTAAAGGGATAAGTATTCTTTTCTTGAAGACACTGGTTGTATTTCACTGTAAAACGTTGTTGAACATGAACTTATATATGGTTATTTTCTTCATATGTGATGTTTTCATACCTTTCATAGTACTAGGAAGGAAATCACTGTCAATGCCTTAATATTATTCCTTCTCTGGAGGTAGATAGAAAAGTTCCATTAACAGAGAGATTGTGATTAGACTGGGGCAGAATTCAAAGGAAACCAGAATTCAAAGGAAACCAGAAACTCAAAGGAGTACAATAAATATTTATAAGATGGAAAAAATGTGATAACAAAGACTAAAATAATAATAGCATTAGTAATAATAATACTGTGAATTGTATTTATCCAATATGTTAAGATAAATCAGATAATTTTCAGACTTTGAGACATAGCAAAATATTGTTTTAGCCCTTTCTATAACACAATTCAGAACTATTTAAAAGGTTAATGTTTTTAATATATTTGCTTTTCACTAATTCAATAAATAGAAATTCAGTCAATAAAAATCTTTAAATTGCTTAGAGTAAAATCATCTGTCCAAATCCCCAATGTCATTTTAGAATATTTTCAAATGAAACTTAAAAATATAAGGCATAAGTTTAGAAATATACTTATTTATGCTTAAATATTATGCAAAAATGTATTTAATGCACTCAACCTACCAAAAATTATCGCTTAACCTGATCTATTCTAAACATGTTTAGTACACTTACATTAGCCTGTAATTGGGCAAAATTATCTACAACAAATTTGTTTTATAGTAATGTGTTGAATTCCTCATGTTATTCATTTATTCATTCATTCATTTATTTATTTTTAAATTTTTTATTTTAAAGATGTGGGGTAAAATTCAGAGTTAGGTATACAAATATTAATTATATAGGTACCCTTGGTGACCTTAATTGTGATAGTTTCACACTATTGTAAAGTAGATAAGTTGTAATTCAAACCATTTTAAGTTGAAGATCGTTAGTTATTTTTTCCAATCAATGAAAGTCAAGAAAGTCAAGAGTCCTAAGATCTGAGACTGGGAAAGAAATAGAGTCATCTGTTATTGCAGTCATCAGCCATGGTGAAATAGGTCTTGCCAACTCAGTAGGTGTAAGCCATGATAGTCAAACTTTGTGATTTAGGCAGAGTTGTTCTGAGGAGTATCTGAAGAGAAAGCAGTGTGCAGAATACAATGTATTATTTCTGTTATCTATATGGCCCCACAAACTACTCCAAAATTTACTAGCTTAAAGCATCATTTTATCATTTCTTATAGATCTTTAATCTGAGCTAAACTCAGATGGTTCTTCTGCCCCTTATGGTATATGCCAGGTATAGAATGTCCCAAGGATATAACTCACTCATTTGTTTTGTATCTCGTGTGTAGTTCAAACAACTAGTAGTTTGCTGGTCATCTTTTTTTCTAGGTAACTTCTAACATGGTTATCTTGGGCTCTCTAAGGAATGGTGGTCTTGGGGCAATTAGAGTTTTACACAACAACTACCTTTCAAGAGAAGTTTTGAAAAAAGGCAGAAACTGAGTCTTGCAAACCTTTTACAGCTTACTATCAGAAGTTACTCAGAGTCAGTTCCACCACATTTTCTTGGTAAAAGGAAGCTGTAAGGTCCACTTACACTCGAGGGGATGATAAATAGACTCCACCTATTAATGGGAACTGCCATAACATATTTTTGGTCATTACCTACAGAAACCCAGGTTTGTTTTAGCTTAAGATTACAGTCATGCATTGTTTAAAGCCAGGAATATCCTCTAAGAAATGCATCATTAGGTGATTGCGTCAATATCATAGAGTGTACTTACACAAACCTAGATGATATCGTCTAGTACACATCCACACTAGGCGGTACATACCTAGTTGGTATAGTCTTTGGCTCGTGGGCTGCAAACCTGTACAACATGTACCTGTACAGAATACTGTAGCCAATTGTAACACCATGGCAAGTATTTGTGTATCAAAACACATTTAAATGTAAAAAGGTAAAGTAAAAATGCGGTATTATAATCAGACAAGACCATTGTTGTGTATATGAACCATCATTGAACAAAACCTCACTGGGTGGCACAAACTTGTAGCTGTGTGATTGGTATACATCCCTAATAGAACTCCTTCATATAAGACACTTGTATTTGCACCTGACCAGAAGGTAAAATAAGGGAATAGAGCACACATTTCCCTTAAAGGGCACATACTGAAAGTTCCCCTTGCCATTCTGTGTTTTGTTTGTTGGTAGAACTTACCTGCATAACTATGTGCAGCTCTAAGGAAAACTGGAAAATGTCGTCTTCAGGTAGGTATGTGCCCTGCTATGAAATCTGAGGCTCTTTTTCTATTGAAGATGAGTATAAGACATTGTGGGACAGCTAGAAGTCCCTGCCAGAAATCTTAGGACTATTTAAATTGTCTATTTTTCTAATGTTCACAGGTGGTAACTGCATCTATTTTATTCCTGCGTGCTCTGTAGGCTATTCTTCAGAAAGTACAATATGAAATGCTGCCATATGGCTGTGGAAAAGAAGGTGGCTTTACTGGAGGGTATTTTCATTGAATGACATTTCCAATAAGAACCTGCTTTTTATAGACTTAGTTTCTGGATTGCAAGCTCCCATTCCTCCTTTCCTAGAAGCTGTAGGTTTTCTCCTAATTATGTGGCATCCTTGGGTAGATAAGAATACAGCCAATTGGATCCCTGCATGCAAATTCAGCTGAGCTACCAGGAAAATATTGCACCCGTGTGTGTTTCTTCACAGCTTAAACATCATTTTAATAAATCTTAGCAATATGTGCTTCCTATTCAACACTGACCATCCCTCTTCCTCACACAGAAATGACTGTTTATAGGCATTTTATTTAGGGAGAACACAATGGTATCTGAATAAGGACAAAGTAATTTCCCTCAAAGCTTTTGCCAAATACATTAGGGACACACACTCCATCATTGTCCAATACACTCTTCAGTGCTCACTCCTGAAACTCATCCAGAGAGCATGTGTGTCTAAATAAGGCAAACCAGTTTGGAATTCAGGGTTTTTTGTTTGTTTGTTTCATTAATGTAAAATAAAGATTAAAAGGAAAAAGCATCCCAGAAGCTAGTTACGAAATCTTATGAACTGATCACAATATTATCACAACACTCAACGTTTTCTCTACCTATATAATATATTTAACACCCCCTCCTTTATTGCTAACATCTCATGAAGGTTTTACCAGTTAACATGGTTAAGCTTACCTCCCTAAGTTTCCTCTTGATAGGGGATATATAATTACTGCCTACCATATAGACAAATACCCTCTGCCTGCCTGCTTTGCTTTTGGGCACTTGACTGGGCTTTTCTACCTCTAAGAGTTTGTATTATGTTGACGGGGTTTTGTTTGCCAGAATCATCATTTTTTTTGTAATGTTCTGGGTTAGAATTGTCCAAAGGAGGAAATGCCATGCAGTAGATGGCATTTAGGCAGCAGCTGTTATTCCTGAAGGGTCAAAAAGGTCACAGTCCTAGATCCTGCTGTGTGCCCACCTCCTTCTCAAATGCTAGCTCAGTTATTCAGCAGCAGCTCTATGCCCTCTCAGAAGCTTGGCACCAGAGCCATAGACATAGTAGTTACACAGAAACAAAGTTGTTTTCTAATAAGCTTTCCTACATACTTTTTCTCTGTGACCTCATTTTAGCCTTTGTAGATGGTTACTTAGTCTTTGTGACTGACTGGTTGATAAAAAGTGCTATGCATCCCCCAACCTTCTCCCAGCTCTTTCTAAAATTATGTAACTAATTCCCATTATATCTCCCTTGATCAAGCTGATAGTTTTTCCGCACCCCTTATTGAACCTGGTGAGAGTTCCTGAGGTGTAAGGGAGACAGAAAATAACTAGATGGACTGATTACCTCTCGATGAAAAGGTGAACTAGCTTACTTTTCTTCCTTCCTTCCTTCCTTCCTTCCTTCCTTCCTTCCTTCCTTCCTTCCTTCCTTCCTTCCTTCCTTCCTTCCTTCCTTCCTTTTTTTCTTGTTTAAGCCACTGTTCATTTTGTGTATTTTCTTACAGATAATATTATTACGGCTAATATTCAGGCTCTCAAAAATGATTACAAATAGCATAATTGCACTTAATACCAAAATTATTTCTATCCTATCCTAGATAATGACTAGAAAGTCAAATACAATGTCATAGAATTAACTACAAACTTCATATGCAAGAAAAAAAATAATACTAATTTTTTTACTTCTGTATCCCTAAACTGTAAAAATAGCAGCAAAAAATATATATTGTCAAAGAAAAATAAACATGCATTGAATATTGAAATGAATCTCTTTTGAAAGTATAGTTTTTTATGAATAAAACATGGATAATTTGGGAAACTATGGAAATATTTTACACCTCTAGGGTAACATTTAGTTGTTGAAAAGGTAATTCATTTTATGACTCACTTAAGTATTAAAGAGCAAATTTTCAATTGTACTTCATAGCCTAGAGATTAAGCATTAGTTCAGATAATAAGTCCCGTTGTAATTCCAAATTGGAAGTCATATTCCTTCAAGCTATGGTTTCTACTCTGAAGTTTACATTCTCAGTTGTCGCAAGAAGTTCAGGAATCTGGGCACACATCATACATTATTAGAATATTAAAATCTATGTCTAGTTGATATACAAATTGCCATTTTTAAAGGCATGTGAATGTTGTACTTGAATTCATAAGCATCACACATGTTTAAGAGTTACTAAAATTACAGTCTTATTTTTCTATAGTCTCTTCATTAGTAACTACTGAAATCAGAAATGCTGTAATCAAATAAAATGATTTGAAGAAAACAAACTTTCTCTACCCAACTTAATTGGTCATCCGCCCTCAAAAATACCATTGAAATGACAAAACCAGAATGAATGTGCACATGTATGTGTATACTTATATCTATACTCTCACCAACAAAACATCCACCAACAAAAAACTACAAACAAACCTTACAAAAATATTTGAAGATAAGACCCAATTAAGGAAACAGAATTGCCCGAGATTCATTAACTGTGGTGGGGGGAAAAAAAGAAAACACTCAGTAGGTGGGTGTATCATGCATTAGAAATTCACTGATTTCCGGCTATGACAGGGCGAAAGTTATGAAATGGCTGTTAGTATGCACATTTTAACCTTATGAATAAATGATTAAGACTTACCTCCATGCAATGGGACAGGACGGTATTATGAGACCTAAAATGATACAATGTGAAATACATTGCTTCAGCTGACAAAGATTTTTTTCCAAATACATTGACCTTTGGCCTTTAGCTCTATCTTGAACTTTAAAGAAAGTACAAAGAATAGAACATGTTAAATATAAACACTAGGAAACAGAACAAACTCATGAAGTGGGATATTCTGCTAGACAATAGGCTGAATATTTTCAACAGATAAACTGCATTAAATATTGTATAAGATAAAGCTTATCTAGGTTAAAAATCATGTAAGTGACATAACAACCAAACAACGGCAAATAGATCTCATTTGGATCCTGATTTTTAAAGTTTTTTTTTTTTGAAAAAAAAAAAATGCTTGTATCATGACTATATAACAAAATCCCCCCACCCCCTTTTTTAGAGATTAAGCACTTATAGATATTATCTCCCGGTGGTAGACAGAATCATGATTCTCAAAGTTGTCTACATCCTGACCTACCTTCCCCAACTGTATGTTGTGCTACATTGCAAAAGGATAATTAATAAGGTTGCATATAGAATTAAGGTTTCTAATCAGGTCACTTTAAGATTAAAAAAAAAATCTGGATTACTTACTTGGGTCCAATGTAATCACAGAGTTCTTTAAATATGGAAAAATCAAGCAAAATATTCAGTGCCAATGTGTGTGGTGAAGTCCTCTCAACATTTTGATTTTGTCCTAGGGAAATTCATTCCAGACTTCTGACCTCCTGTACTATAAGGTGATAAATCTTTGCTAGTTAAGACTTCTAAATTTGTGGAAATTTGTTACAGCAGCAATAGAAAATTAGCACATTTGAGATTTAATTAAGCATTTTAGCAAAACAAATTTTAAAAATTAAATAAGGAAAATGTAAATAGCTACTAACTGAATGAGGCCGATTTTCCTCCTTGTGTTTTGGGGTAAATTTGAAAAACACATAACTCTTTTTTTAATGTTACTAATTATTCCAAATATACTTTAAAAATTAGAAAACTAAATAATGTGAAGTGCTTGTGAGCTAAGAGACTGTACAGACCCCTCATCCATCTATCACAGAAGGTAGGCTATGGCAGGCAGTCAGGAGATATGCCGATAGACTGACTATGTGACTAAAAATTGATCCTGAATATATTTTGCAAAGAAAATCTCACACAGCTCTATTTAATTTCAAGTTCATAATCTGGAGAATTAAGAACTAGAATAGGACAGATGCATACTGTGTAGAGCAAGACAGTAGTTTAAAAGCAGCAACACAAAATTAGATAGCAAACAATACTATTTACATAAATATATTCATTTATAAACAATATACTTTTTTTTTTATTTGGAGTCTCACTCTCTCGCCCAAGCAGGAGCGCAGTGGCACACACACGGCTATCCCGGCATCAAACTGCTGGGTTCCAGTGATGCTTCTGACTCAGCCTTCCAAGTAGCCAGAACCGCAGACGCTCACTACCATGCCTGGCTAATTTTTTATTTATTGTAGAGACCAGGTCTCACCAAGTTGCCTGGGCTGGTCTTGAACCCGTGGACAATCCACTCAGGCAATCCACTCACACTGGCCTCCCAACATGCTGGGATTACAAACTGAGCCACCAAGCCTGGCCAACAGTATACTTTTTAAAGATGTTATGATGTATCCAGAGTGTCTAGAAAAACAGAAAAGGTGGGGTAAACTCATTACAGATGCACAGAAAAATAAAATCACAACATTAACTTATAAGTAGGTAGATCTCAATTTCACCAATGTGAGTAAGAATAGCTCCCCAAATTTGTAAATAGTTGTAAAGCCTTAGCACTGAATTTTCTTTTATATGTTTTTAATGAAAAAAAAATCAAACTCAGTAAAATATTTTAAAGAGATTTATTCTGAGCCAACTTGAGTGACCATCACCCAGGGATCAGTCTCAAAATGTTCTGAGAAAGTGTGCCCAAGGCAGTCAAGTTACAATTTTTTATATATTTTAGAGATATGGGAATTGTGGGTGAAATTATAAATCGATACATGGAAGATGTACATTGGCTTAGTCTAAGGAGACAAGGTATCTTGAAGCGGGGGCTTACAAGTCATAGGCAGATTAAAAGATTTTCGGGGGCTTACAAATCACAGGCAGATTCAAAGATTTTCCAGTTGGCAACTGTTTGAAAGAGTTAAACTTTGTCTAAAGACTTGCACTGCCTGAGAAAGGGAATTGAATTTTTAGCCATGATCTCAAAAGTGAGTCAAAATAGCACTTGTGAAATATTAAATTACACTTAGTGAAAGAAGCCAGTCTGAAAAGACCACAGACTCTTATGATTCCAACTACATGACATTCTGAAAAGGCAAAACCATAGAGATAGTAAAAATAAGCGGTGGTTGCCAGGGTTTCAAGGAAATGGAGGGGAGGAACAGGTGGAACAGAGGTAAGTTTTCGGGCAGTGAAACTATTATATATGGCACTATAATGATGGGTGCATGAAATTATGCATTTGCCATGAAAGGAACAATAGAAATGAATAAACCCTGATATAAATTATGAACTTAAGTTATCATTATCGGCTCATCCATTATGGCCAATGTAGCACACTAACATGTTAATAATAGGAGACGCCCGTGTGATGGGAGTCTAGGTGGGAAAGGAGTAGTAAGGGTTATAAAGCTCTTTGTACTTTATACATAATTTTCTGCAAACCAAAAACTTTTCTAGAAATTTTGTTAATTAAAAAAATAAAAGTCAGTAAAACAAAATGCTTGAGTTAAGATAAAGCATTGGCGTTTTAATTTATTCTATTTATTTTTTATTTAAGAAAGAAAAGTTTATTTAAAAGTAAATTCGAGTCGGGCTTGGTGGCTCAGCCTGTAATCCCGCGCCTTTGGGAGGCTGAGGTGAGTGGATTGCCTGAGCCCGCGGGTTCGAGACCCACCTGGGCAGCGAGACCTCATCTCTACAATAAATCAAAAAATCAGCCGGGCGTGGTAGCTCATGCCTGTAATTTCAGCTACTCGGAAGGCTGAGGCGGAAAGATCGCCGGAGCCCAGCAGGTCGAGGCTGCGGTGGCCGGGAGGGGCCACTGCACTCCAGTCTGGGTGACAGAGTGAGACTCCAACTCAAAAAAAAAAAAGTAAATTTGAGAGAGAAAGAGAAGGAAGGGAGAAGATTAACACCCCCAAAGTGGGGGAGGAGGCTAAAGCCAATTTATTTTATTTTAAAGATGAGGGATACAATTCAGGATTACATATACAAATGATCACTGCACAGGTAAAGTTTGGGCCTCACTTTGATCTTCACTTTGTTTGATATCAGGTACTCTCATTGATAAAGTGTGCCCCCCCCCTTCCCTGGCAACTTCCCACTACTGCCAATCCCCTTTTTATAGTATTATGATAATTTTTCAGGGTCTGTTTATGAGTGAAAGCATGTGGTTCTCAGTTTTTTGTTTCTGTGGTAGATCACTGAGTATTATAGATTCTAAACCCATCCCAGCTGCTTCAGAGTTCATCATTTTGTTCTTCTTTATGGCTGCGTAATATTCTATTGTGTATAGGTATCACATTTATTGCAGCATTATTCACAACAGCAAAAACATGGAACTGACCATGCTTCCCATCAAAAGAAAAAATAATGTGGTTCAGTTCTTTTCTATGTAGATGAAGCCTCCTAATAACAGCAATCGGAGAAAATTGATGATGGTAGATGTCTCTTTAACGACCTCTCATTTAATTTTCTTCTAGACATAGAAAAAGCCTAAAAATAAAAGTCCTAGCTGAATTAAAGGTGATTTCCCACAGATACAAAATTTTCCCATAAAAGACAACTTTGCAGTGCCATTTCAAGATAAGTCAAAGAGATATATCTTAGAGTAAAATATTTTGATTTCCTTCAGGATCTACTATCTATCGGTCATGTGATGCCATACCAGAGTCAGGTAAAAATTATGCGTCTGTTGCCACAGATAATCTGTTTTGTCAAACGTATTATCTCTATTTTAATGATAATCCTGGTCCGTTGTCTTTAAACTCCAAAAGAGAGGCCAAGAGAGTGTCCATTCAGTTAGCTGGGAGGCATAGGATTGTATTTTGGTCTTACATTCTAATCTTACCCATCTCTTCCAAGTCATCTTGCATCCTGTGATAAACAGATCTATTTGAAAAGGATGGAAAATAGGATCTATTTTTTCACTTAAAATTCTTCCTTCGTTTTTAGGAAACAATTAGAATTCTTAGTCAGTCTCCCAGGCAAAGAACCAGTCTTGTGTGCTTTCTGTCATTCTTTTCTCTTTGTCTTTTCTCTTTGTCTTCATTCTTTTTTTCTGAGGTGGAGTCTCACTCTGTCACCCAGACTGGAGTGCAGTGGCCACTCCCGGCCACCGC
>NW_007064325.1:3491-24517 GCF_000164805.1 Carlito syrichta | reverse complement strand
AAACCAAAAAAAAAAAAAAAAAAAAAAAAAAAAGGAATAGGACACACAGGAAAAAAGGGTCTATGACCAAGGAAGTTGAGGAAACACTGGATTAGACAAAATAAATTCAGCTTCCCTGGGGAGTCCTTCTGAGATTTTTTTTTTTTTGAGTTGGAGTCTCACTCTGTCACCCAGACTGGAAGTGCAGTGGCCACTCCCGGCCACCGCAGCCTCGACCTGCTGGACTCCGGTGGTCCTTCCGCCTCAGCCTTCCCAGTAGCCAGAATTACAGGCATGCACTACCACGCCCGGCTGATTTTTTGATTGATTGTAGAGATGAGGTCTTGCTGCCCAGGCGGGTCTCGAACCCACGGGATCAGGTAATCCACTCACTTCAGCCTCCCAAAGGCGCAGGATTACAGGCTGAGCCACTGAGCCCGGCTTTTGTCTTCATTCTAACCTTCTTTATCTCCTTCCATATCTGAAGCTTCATATTACTCTCTCACTCAAGACGGTCACACTTTTGCTTTTCTTTGGTTTGTAATTCTCAGTCTGTCACCATCTCATATCCAATGTTCTTCGTAGAAAACCATAGATTATGTAGCACCTAAAACAAAAACGCAGGTAATAAATGTTCTGTTCTGGCTTTCCACATAGCTTAATTTCCTTATTGCATATCTATAGTACCTATGCTTCTCCTTCATAGTATTTATATGAAACAAAATAAAATTATACAACATTTCTCATCATGAGCACTTCACAAGAGCAGGGATTCCATGTTTTTATTTGGCACAGATTAGGTGTTCCTGAAATCTTTGCTGAAAAAATTATAAAGATAATTTATGTATCTAAATGTACTATTATTAAAATAAGTATACTCAGAAGTATTAAGAACCCATCCTCCACTTTTGATAAATGAATTGCATGAAAATTAAGTAAGATAAAGGCTTTGGTCATCACAATGAATACATGTAAGTATAAACATATAAATCTATTTTAAACTTAATGAATAGGTAAATCAAAACTTTGTACCTGTCTGAAAATGCATTTTCTCTTTTAGAGTACTAAGCGATTTTCAAAAAAGGATCACATATCACTTTTACAGAATTAGAAATTATACTACAAAATCTGTATTGAGTGCAAAATATGTGAGACTAAAAGCAAAAATGCAAAAAAAGAGTCTAACCATCATCAGAAATACTCAGAAAGATAAAAAGCTCCTCTAAATATCTCATGGGTCAAAGAAAAAGTAATTATGGTAATTCTAGTATATTTAGAAAAATATGAGATCCAAGAAAGATAGAGGAAAAAGAGCACATTCAATATACTGAAATGAGCAAAATTAAAGACAATTAAGTGAAATTTGCAAGGAGAATGCCTTCATTAATTTTAAAACAAAAATTTCCCAAAATTCTAAACTATCATCCATACATAATGTAATTTGTACCAAATCAACAGAAGTAATGAGAAACTGATATCCAAAACTTTTTACTGGAAAAGATAGAATTTGCAGGCTATACAAACTTTTTTGCAGCAACTTAACTCTCTTGTGCTAAAGTACCTAGAAGATAAGTAAACAAATGAGTGGGGCTAGGTTCTAATAAAACTTTATTTATGGACACTAAAATTTGAGTTTTGTTTAATTTTCATATGACAAAGTATACATATTTTGCCTTTTTAGCCATTTAAAATGTGAAAATCATTCCTACTTCCTCAGCTGTACAAAAACAAGCAGAAGGGCAAAGACTAGTTTGCCAAGGCCTGACTGAACTTTCCTTTTATCAAATATAAGTAGTGAAGGTGACAATGGAAGTGTGAGTGCTATGAGAAAACCAGCATGTTTCCTGCCCCTTAATTTCACAAATAGTTGACCATAGGTGTTCCTGTGCGTTTTACGTATATACTGTCTGGCCAAGACACAGCACAGACACAATCTTCTCTCTCATTCTTTTTGATGCTTTTCAGGGACCAGTCCTTTTAACTGGAAACACTAAATCCTAAAGATGGTAGTGGGTTAGAAGTAAAATATAATGTCCATATATATTATTGGTCTGAAGATGTATATTCTCTCACAAATAGGTCACTTAAAATTGATTTTGATCTTCCTCTCCATAGTGTTTTACAATATTTGTCAGTCAATCAGGAGTCACGAAGTAGTTGTAACTGATTTCATATACACAGACTTGGTCATTGCTATTTTTTTCAATGCAATTGTTTTGTATGTTGCATTGTTATTAAAGGTGTTGAGTTTAATTGCTCTTTAAAATGGCATCATAAAGATTACCCTGAGTTGTTCTTAAAATGAAATCACTCTGATTATTCGGGAGAGTTCAGAAACAGAGCAGCACAATTATGTTATTATTAAATTAACAAAACATTTTCTTTGTTTGTAATCAGACATGATGATCTTATAATTTATTGAGTAGTAGAGTTATGAAATACGTTAAAAGGTCTAAAGGTAACTTTAAAGTGCCTGGTTAGTATTGACTTAGAAAAAATAAACTTTTTATGTAAACATGAATATACAGATCATCATCTTTTCCCTTCTGTCTTCATTCAGTAATTACAATTTTTGAATACTTTTTCCAAATGTTGGTTCTGGAATCCTCATACCATCTACATGTATACACAACGGGTTAATGTTCCTAGAATTATACCACTTATGACTTAAATTAATTTAAAAAAAACACTAAAACATAGAATATCAGTAGACAGAGACAAAAACTAGAAAATCGTGGGTTGGATTCCAATAGTCCATAGTCCTTTCTCTTATTTTTATTTTTTGTGTGTAAATTTGCAAATTCTGTTTCTTTGGTTATATATTATTTACTTTTTTTGAAAGATGTTTCTGAAAGCCAATAATTGTTCATGTTAACCATATTCATTTTTTTCTCATTTATAAGTTTGTTTTCCCTTGATCAAATTCATATATTCTCCCATTACTAAAATCAAGCATCTATAAAGTGTGTTCTTAACCAAGTTTCTGATGGAAATATTTGCTGAAGTTGTTTGAATACTAGACCTCTCCCCCAGGTTCACCTTGATTCTCTTACCTGATCACTTTGGGAAGGAAACAACCTGTCTGATTTGTTTTCTTATCTAGTCCCCAGTTAGTTATTGCTCTAGCAAGTTTTCTTCTATAGGCATATTCCTAACTGAATGATCAGGTATGTCAAAAATAATGAGTTATATAAATTATAGACATAAAAGTTGTCACTGAATCAGAAGACCTTAGAAGATAATATAATGGATATTTTTTAAATGAACAAGACCAAAAAAATGCTTCAAAATGGTATAGAAAATGAAGAAACACAAGTAAATGTGTCACAGGAACAAAGACTAACAGAGAAAGTGCAAAATGGTGAAAATTATTTTATACAGATTTCCTTTATTCATCTGTTTAAAGAATATTTTATTAGTTAGCTGCATGTGAAAATTTTGTGAATGTCTATTGCTGTATTTGACTGAACTATTTAAAGGAATAGAATAATGTCCACCTGACCAATGGAGTTAAAAAAAAAAAATGAATGAACAACAAAGAGTCAAACTTTCCTGGTATAATAGAGCTTGTTAACACTCTGACAAACCATCATATATGTGAAGATTGTTGAGGGAGCAGACTGATTACCAAGAGTTGGGTGAGCTCAACTTAGGCGGATAGAATAATATAATTTTAATATAGGAGTCAGTCGAGAGCTATCAGTTCCTTTCTTTTTTGAGTTGGAGTCTCATTCTGTCACCCAGACTGGAGTGCAGTGGCCGCTCCCGGCCACCGCAGCCTCGACCTGCTGGGCTCCGGCGATCCTTCCGCCTCAGCCTTCCAAGGAGCTGGAACTGCAGGCGTGCGCTACCACGCCCGGCTAATTCTTGATTTATTGTAGAGATGAGGCCTCACCAAGTTGCCCAGGTGGGTCTCGAACCCGCGGGCTCAGGTAATCCACTCACCTCAGCCTCCCAAGGCGCAGCATTACAGGCTGAGCTTCTGAGCCCGGCTATCAATTCCTTTTTTAAGAATAATGTTTACCTCACACTTCCCTCCATCCTAATATTGCATCCCTGATTTATCATTTTATCAGAATGCTTGGAAAAGTTATTCTAATAGTTGTTATGATGTTGGTTGTGTTCCTTTAACTGGATTTGGGCAAGTCACTTTGCCCTTCTGGGATTGACAGTATCTAACAGTAAAGTGAGAGATAATACCCAGAAATAACTCTAATGATTATTGTTATTTATCATGGTTGTGAGTCTACTGTGGATGCAATCTGGATATTAGTAACTCTTTAGAAAATTGACTACCATTTTAAGAATTACACGCGTTTATAGAACCCAAGATTTGGTAAAGCTATGGGAAAATAGATTCTTTACTATTGTTGACAAAAGAAAAATCAAGATAGGTCTGTAATTATCACAGTTTTTACTCATTTTCAACAGGGAACCCATAGGTTAAGTCAGTTACAAGTCTCTTAGAATGACATCAAATTGTGTTCTTACTTCTCTCAAGAAAAAAAAATTTCTCTCTGGCTTTTGCTCGGGGTGGGGAACAACCTCATTTATAATTTTTTAATGGAAGTTATTATGGTCCTGCTCTCAAATATCAGCAACTTTATCCTTATAAGTTTGAATCTTAAGTTATTTTTTTAATGGATGCAATAGTCCTGAAAATGACAATAGATGAGAAAAAGAGGAGGTGAGTGGGGTGAAGGAATGGAAGAAATATATTTCAAGAAACTTAGTGTGAGGCAAAGCTTATGGAAAAAATCATACATACATGGGAAGCAGAAGACGTTGTATTATGGTTTCTCTCTCCCTTTTTAACCTTGCAATTTGCAATGCTTATTTTTGTTCTGTTGAAATAAAGGCATAATAGTTGGTTTATAATACTTGGTTCTAATGCATGAGATTATTGCAATGATTGCATTCTAAATATAACAAATGTTGAAGGCGCATTGCAAAAATGTGACTGTTAATATCTTAGTATCATTTACATTCTAGAAGATCAAGACTTCTACAAGGCAGTAGGAATTTACGAACATATTGATTTTTAGCTCTAATAGAAAGACCACAAGCAATGCCAAAATAAAGTATAATGAGTTTTCTCTTACCTTAAGAAAACTGCACGCTATTTGAGCATGCACGCTCTCTCTCTCTCTCTGTCTCCATATATGCATATTTATACATGCATATGCATATATTGCTGAATAGTATTCCATTGCACACACACACACACACACACACACAAACACACCACATTTTTTATTATTCACTCATCTGTTGATGAGCATTTAGGTTGATTCCACATTTTTGCCATTGTGAATTGTGCTACAATAAATATGTGACTGTAGGTCTCTTTTTCGTATAAAGACCGTCTTTCTTTTGGGTAAGTACTGTAGTGGGATTATTGGATCTAATGGTAGATCTACGTTCAGTTCTTTGAGATATCTCCATACTGATCTCCATGAGCTTGTAGCAATTTACATTCCCACCAACAGTGTATGTGTCCCCTTTACACCACATCTGCAATCAACACCTGTTATTTTTATTTTTATTATTTTTTTAGTAATAACCATTCTGCCTGGTATAAGATTGTATCTCATGGTTATTTAAATTTGCATTTCTCTAATAATTAGTGATGTTAAGCATTTTTTCGTAAGTTTGTTGACTATTTGTATATATTGTTTTGAGAGATGTTTGTTCGTATAATTTGCTCACTGTTTAATGGAGTTATTAGCTTTTTCCTTGCTGATTTGTTTGAGTTATTGTAGAACCTGGATATTAGTTCTTTGCCAAATGCATAGTTTGCAAATATCTGTTTCCATTCTGTAGGTTATCTATTTACTCTTTGTGCATTACTTTTGCTGTATCAAATCTTTCTAGTTTCATTAAGTTCTACTTCATTTTGTTTTTGTTGCATTTGCTTTTCGTGTTTTGGTCATAAATTATTTACCTAAGCCAAGTTTTTCCTAGGTTATCGCTTAGGATTTTTACAGTTTTAGGTCTGGCATTTAAGTCTTTACTCCATCTTCAGTTAATTTTTCATAGTGTGAGACATAGAGCTCTAGTTCATTTTCTGCATGTGGCTATTCAATTTCCCCACACTATTTGTTGAATTGGGTATCCTTTCCCCAGTGTATGTTTTTGTCTACTTTGTCAAAAATTAGGTGACTGTAGGTGTTTGGGATTATGTCTGAATTCTCTATTTTGTTTCATTGGTCCATGTGTCCACACCATGTACTAGTACCATGCTGTTTTGTGCTTGTTCCATGCTGTTTTGGTTACTGTAACCAAGTATAATTCAAAGTCAGGTAATATGCCTCCAACTTTGTTCCTTTTGTTTATGATTGCTTTGGTTATTTTAGCTTATTTTGCGTTCCATATAAATTGTAAGATTTCTTTTTTCTGTGAAAAATGACATTGGCAGCAAACTATTAATAGAAATTGCATTGAATCATAAGATTACTTTGGGTATTAATAATGTTAGCTCTTTCATTCCACAAGTATGGGATGTTTCTTTCCATTCTTGTGTCCTGTACAATTTCCTTCATCGTGTTTTGTAGTTCTCCTTCTGGAGATATTTTATCTCCTTGGTTAAATATATTACTAGGTATTTTATTTTGGGGCAACTATTGTAAAGGATATTAAGGTCTTGATTTGAACTCAGCTTGGTCATTATTGCTGTATAGTAGTGCTCCTGAGTTATTGTGTTGATTTTGCAGCATAAGACTTTAGTGAATTCATTTATCAAGTACAGGATCTTTTGGAAGAATCTTCAGGATTTTCTAGGTGTAAGATCATATCATTGGAAAATAGGGATAGTTGGAATTCTTGTTTTCCAATTGGAATGCCCACTCTTTAAAGAAAAAAATCTTGTCTGATTGCTGTAGCTAGACCTTCCAGTATGCTGAATAGACGTAGTAAAAGTGAGCGTCCTTTCCTTGTTCCAGTTCTGATGGGGAATCTGATCAACTTTTCTCATTCAGGATGATTTTGACTGCAGGTTTGTCATATATAGCATTTATTAATTTAGAGTATATTTAGTTATTTTAAAGAATGTTCAAACCAAATCTAATAGCACATCACAAATATTGTGATCCAAATGGGCTTCACTCCAAGGGTACAAGGATGGTTCAACATAGACAAGTCAATAAACATGATCCAGCACATAAATAGAATGAAAGCAAAAACAGTATAATCACTTTAATAGGTTCAGAAACAAATATTTTATAAAATTCAGCATCTCCTTATGATAGGAACCTTCAGCAAAATAGGCAGAGAAGAAATAAATCCCTTTTTTCATCAATAGTTTCTTGTTTTTGTTTTTTGAGTCAGAGTCTCAGTCTATCACCACAATCATTGGTCATTGGAGTCTCAACCTGCTGAGCTCAGGCAATCCTTTCACCTCAGCCTTTCAAGTAGCTGGGACTATAAACTTGCATCAACATGCCTAGGTAATTTTTGGATTTACTGTAGAGATGAGGTCTTGCCATGTTTCCCAGGCTTGTCTTGAACTCCTGGAATTACAGGCATGAGCCACAATGCCTGCCAAACAATAGGGGTTTTTTTTTGTTTCTTTTTTTTTAAATAAATATTTAAGTAACTTTCAAATTAGTTCATTTCAACCACTCTCTGCCAGACTCTATGTAGGCAGAATAAAGTGAGCACAGATTCTTATCTTCATCAAGCTAAAAATACATCTGATTCTCCACTTTATTCTAGTAGCAATACATTTTCTCAATGTTCACATTTCTTGCAAGTTTATCCCTTACAACAGTGTGGTAGTCATAATGTTTTATTTGCCTTTTGTGTATACTTGATACCTAATAAAAGGTTCAATGAAGCGTTTATTAAATAAATGGGTTTTTTGAGTTTTTTGGATAAAATTGTTAGTAGAATTTAAATAAAAGAAATTGAATTTGGATTGTTCTGAAATAGCTTATTTGAATTGCTGGAAGAAAAGATACTGCAGAATGAAAACACAAAATTATAAGTGAAAGAGAAAAATATTAACTCAGTTTCTTGGGCACACAATAAAATGTTCAACTAGGTTCAAGAGCACTGGGGTATGTGTTTAATGACAGTGATTGAGAACAAAGTATTTGAAGTAACATAGCCATATTTCAAACTCTCAGCTCTACTATTTTAGGCTTGCAAGAGTAAGTGAACCTCTGTGAATCTCAATTCCATTAACTATAAGATGCAATACTATCTGCCTTACAGATTATATATAAATATTAATTTCAACACCAAGTAAAAGGTTTAACATAATACTAATTACATTTAAATAAATGATATTCAGCTTTACTATTATATAAAATATATCTATTCTGTGGAAATCCTTAAAAGAGATGAGATGAAGTTTTAAAATGACTCTTGTGAGAAATAGTACTACAACTTATGTGGGTGATAACTACTATTTTTTTTTCAACTAAGTGTAGATGCAAGCAATTGCTAACTGTGACTACCTTGAGTTTCTCTTAATTTGTAAGTTATACAGTTAATATATCTTAAAATTAAGTATATTAGAATAAACAAACTTAAGTGTATGCATATGCTACCAAAAGCTAAATAATTTCTAATGCATTGCTAACTCTTAGACTTGAAAGTCTAAAGATTTAAAGAGACTATTGAAGAGAAATATCATGGCTGAGAAAATTATGTTTTTTCATTGAAAGATTATTATATAGCAGGCCCAATATACATTGTCCTAAGCTCTTTGTGTGTATTGTCTCATAGACACTTCAAAAATAGGCTATAATTCAAAGAAGATACAAAAACGTCCAACAAAAACATGAAATGATGCTCAATACCATTAGCCCTCAAGAGAATGCAGGTCAAAACCTTAATGAGATACCACTTTATGCATGTTGGAATAGCTATATTCAAGTGTTGGTGAAGATAGGAAGAACTTAAAACTCTCAAGCACTACAGGTAGAAATGTAAAATGGTGCAGCTGCTTTGGACATAATCTGGCAGTTCCTTAACTGTTGAGAAAAGAGTTACCATGTGAGCTAACAGCTTTATTCCTCAGTATATATGTAAGTGAGTCAAAATTATATTTTCTCACACAAAAAACTTTGTATCAGATACATAACAAGATTATCCATAATAGTCAAAATAGACATGATCCAAATGCCTGTCAGTTGGTGAATAGATAAAATGTAATGAATAAAAAATATTAAAACCATGAAATATGATTTATTTATAAAACAGAATAAGTAGTGATACATGATACAACATGGATGAACTTCAAAAACATTGTGCTATGTGAAAGAAGCTACTCATAAAGGATGTATGTCATATAATTCCATTTACATAAAATGTCCAAAATAGGCAGACCCAAAAAGGCATAAAGTAGATTGGTGATTGCCTAAATTTGAGAGGGTTGGGGGGGGAAAATGATTGCTCATCTGTATAGTATTTATTTTTGAGTGATCAAAATGCTCTAAAATTTTGGTAAAGGCTGCAGACGCTTCATGCTCAAAATTTCACACAAACCCATGGCCTTCTTTCTCAACTCATGATTCTCAATTTTTCTCCTCGTTTCAAACTAAACTCAAATCCTAAAAGACTTGTGGTTGACCAAAGTCCTACAAACGTTAGTAGAGCATAGGTTTTCAAAGGCAACAAGCCTCATTTTGAATTCAATGTCTGCCCCTACTAGCTGAATATGCTCCTCAAAGTTTACTTTCCTTTATCTTTAAGATGTAGGAATTGATGACAATCTCAAAGTGCTTATGTTAAATATGGTAATGCATATATAAATTGTCTAGAACATGCTTTAGAGATGTTTGTTCTTTTTTTTTACTGTTTTAATTACATTTCACAATGCAATATTTACTCAATGAACGCTTTGTTTGGTTTTCAAGCACTGGGTTTCTTCACCCGATGTGTTAATCAAAGCTTGAAAAATGCAGGGCACTCTTTTTGTGTTCATCACTCTGGAACCCACAGTAGACGTCACTACTCAACTGTCGCACTCTTTCCTGCTGAGTATAGATAGAATGGGAGTTAGAATGTGGTCCAAGTTGTCATATGAGGCAAAACATATTTGCAACCTATAATTAAATTCTCATTAGAAAGGCTTAAATTCATACTAATGGCAGGAAAGATATGCCAGTTATATCTGTAGTAACTTCTAGAGACAAAGTACATTCTTTATTTTATTACACATTTGAACTTTTTTATTTTCACCCTCATCAATTAGGATATAAAAGTCTAACAACAAAGAGAGCACACAAGAATCAGAAGAGATAGAATAATATGTACATATGGTCTCTGACTTAACAATAGCTTATCTTACAATGTTAAACTCTATGATGATGCAAACCATCACAGTTTTGACATAATATACAATACTGAATACATTATTGAGATGTTAATGCTTTATTATAAAACGGACTTTGAGTTAATCAGTACTACTGCTGTACACCAATAGTGACCAAGCTGAGAATAAAATCAATAACTCAATTCCATTTACAATAGCAGTCAAATATCTAAAATACCTAGAAATATATTTCCAGAGAGGTAAAAGATCTTTACAAGAAGAACTACAAAACATTGATTAAAAAAATTGTAGAAGACACAAACAAATGAAAAATATTGTATGCTCAGTGATTGGAAGAATCAACATTGTTAAAATAACCATAATACTCAAAGATTCAATACAATATCTATCAAACTGCCCATGTTACTTTTTTCAGTATTAGAAAAAAAATTCTAAGACTCATACGAAAAAAAGTCAGAACAGTCAAAGCAATCTTAAGCAAAAAGAAAAAAGCTGAACACCTAACATTTACCTAACTTCAAATTATACTCCAAACCTACAGTAATCAAAACAGTATGGTATTGTAAAAAGAACAGACACATCGACAAATGCAACAGAATAGAGAGTCCAGAAATGGGAAAGCACATACTATGTAACAAATGGTACTGTGAAAATTGGGTAGCTACAAGCAGAACAATGAAACTTGATCCCTATCTCTTACCATACACAAAAATTAACCCAACTTAAAATAAAGACATACATGTTAGACATGAAATCATAAAAATGCTAGAAGACAACCTAGGAAAAACTATTCTGGACATCTGCCTAGGTAAGTAATTTATGACTAAAACTTCAAAAGCATATGTCACAAAAACAAAAATAGGTAAGACTTAATTGAACTACAAAGCCTTTGCACAGCAAAAGAAATAATCAACAGAGCAAATAGACAACGTACAGAATTAGAGATAATATTTGCCAACTACGCATCTGGCAAAGAACCAATATCCAGAGTCTACAAAAAGAAAAGAAAAGAAAAGAAAAGAAAAGAAAAGAAAAGAAAAGAAAACTCAGACAAATCAGCAAGAAAAAGGCAAATAACCCCATTAAGTAGTGGACAAATGGCATAAACAGATATTTCTCAAAGAAGATAGGCAAATTGCCAACTTACATGAAAAATTGCTCAAAATCATTAATCATTAGGGGAATTCAAATAAAAACTTCAATGAGATACCACCATACACCAGTCAGAATGTCTCTAATGAAAAAATCATAAAGCAATAGATGTTGAAGTGGAAGCAGTGAAAAGAGAACGCTTATACACTGTTAGTGGGAGTGCAAATTAGTACAACTTCTGTGGAAATTGGAACAGAGATATCTTAAATAACCAAAAGTAGATCTACCATTTAACCTGCCAATCCCACTACTAGGTATCTAACCAAACGAAAAGAGGTTATACAAGAAGACACCTGCATGCACAAATTTACTGTTGCACAAATCACAGTTGCAAAGATGTAGAATCAATCTAAATGCCCATCAACTGAACACTGAATAATAAAAATGTGGCATACCTAAGGGAGACCCCCCAAAAAGGAATTTATTTATAAAAATTGTGTACTTTTATACGTGTAAACTTTAGTCACCTCCAATACACTCTCTGTTTGATGCTGTGCACAGACTGAGGCATTTTTCCACGGCTCAAAACAATTTTGAACTTATGAATTTTGACGTCTTTTAGTGCTTCTGCCGTTTTTTGTTTCATCTCTTCCACATCAGTAAAAAAATCCTCTTTAAGGACCTTTACATCCGGAAAGCAACAAAAGGTGCCTCGAGTGAGATGGGGTGAAGAGAGAGGGTGGGCACAGAGGTCATACCGTGTTTGGTCAATAACTGCTGATCAGGTACACTTGTAAGTCAGTCATCATGAAAAATGCAAATACTTTAAAGAATCCCCCAAAAAGAAAAAAATCGCTGAATCTGAACACAACCTCTTACAACACCAGTTGATAAGCATGAATACCGATGGGTTCCTAGAACATTTACCTAGCAGGGGAAGCCTGTACTCCAAGTGGCCCATGTTTCAAAAAATAATACGATTTTCTGGTGGGGTTCCTCCTCATACATACCATGGTGGAATATTATTCATCAATAACAAATAAAGAAACAATGTCATTTGCAGCAACTTGGATGGAATTGGAGAACGTCATCCCAAGTGAACTAAGGCGGGAACAGAAAACCAACACTATATTCTTACCTAGAAGAATGTAGCTAAAGTAAGGTTCTGCAAAGGCATATAGAATACTATAAAGAACACAGGAAACTCAGGAGGGGTATAGTGGTGGAAAGGGGTGGAGGGATGAAACATGACCTATTGGACACAATATGCAGAGGTGGGAGTGTAAGTACACTTAAAACCCAGACTTCGCCGGGCTTGGTGGCTCAGCCTGTAATCCCGCGCCTTTGGGAGGCTGAGGTGAGTGGATTGCCTGAGCCCGTGGGTTCGAGACCCGCCTGGGCAGCGAGACCTCATCTCTACAATAAATCAAAAAATCAGCCGGACGTGGTAGCGCATGCCTGTAATTCCGACTTCTCGGAAGGCTGAGGCGGAAGGATCGTTGGAGCCCAGCAGGTCGAGGCTGCGGTGGCCGGGAGCGGCCACTGCACTCCAGTCTGGGCGACAGAGTGAGACTCCGACTCAAAAAAAACCCCCCAAAAAACAAAAACAAAAAAAACCCCAGACTTCTTTGCCATTATACAATGACTTTGCCCAACTATAGACTAATATTTTGTTTAAGGTAGGTTAGGCTAAACTGTGATATTTGGTAGGCTAGGTGTCCTAAATACATTTTCAACTTACCATATCTTCAACTTATGATGAGTTTGTCAGGATGTAAACCTATTGTAAGTTGAGGAGTATCTGAACTTATGTGTATGTATATACTGATATATACACACAAACATACACTGACTATGTGGCAGATTCATTTTTTTGGCTAAAAAGAATAAAATATTAATTGATTGACTTTATTCCTAGGTAAATTAAATTTAAAACTTCAATGTAAAGCTTAATCATGTTTAAACTCAATTAAGTTAAGTCCTCAAGGACTCACAAAACATAGGTGTTGAGTTATGGAGATCCAGAATGGTTATAATATTCAGATATATGCTTAAAAGATGTGGATATGCTAAATTATAATAATCGCATAAGTAACTGATAATCCTAATTAGGTTAATGAAGTGTCCACAGTGAACTCAGACCCTGAGGAAATAAGGGCATTACTAAAGCCCTGAATATATCCAAAGATATATATTTGCAATAAAACCCGAAGATACCGCAGACAAGTTATGATTTATCTCCATTTAAATGGTGAATATAAAATCCTGTTTATATGATTTATGGAGTCTGAGAAATGCACATTTCCTTCTGGAGCATTAACAAATGAGTGAGCACTCTGGTCAAGAGAACCATTAATATAGGAAGAAGATACACTTGATCTTGCACTTAATCGAGAAACACATTTCCCTAGATTAAGAAACGAATCCAAGAGAATTAGAAATGCAAGGTTGTCTCCCAAGCGGAAAGGTCAGAGCAAGCCCAAGGCACTTTATAAAAATGGCAAGCTTGGCAGAGCAGTAGACAATGCCTACTGTTTCCACAGTAGCACTCAGGATGGCCTGAAGGTTGAGAGAGGAGAGGAGGATCTTACCATGTTAATCTCTTTGCTTAAAAGTCTGCAGTAATAACTGTGTAAAGCAGAGGTTTTCAAACTTTTTCAAGCATCCAAGGAAGAATTTCTCAACCTTGGCGCTATAAGTATTTGAGGCGAGATGATTCTTTGTTCTCAGGGCCTGTCCTGTGTTTAGCAGCATTCTTGGCCTCCCCCGACTTATTTTACTAACCTAGATACCCTCTTGTTGTGAAGATTTTGTGTCATGTCCACCCCCAGTCATGCAGTGTCTCCAGACACTGTCAACTTTTTCTGGGAAGGCAGGTTCACTTCCATTTGAGAACCACTCATCTAAGACCTGTTCCCACTCTCCCCATCGCAGAGATATATCAGTTGTAAAGCAGAGAAAAGCAAAGTAGATCTTGAATCACTGCCATACACAGACCTGTTTTTCTACCTAAATGCCTTAAGAAAGGTATATCCTTTGCTTCTTTCCATGGGTCTATTATAATTCACCCCGTGATCGAATTTCCTCAGAGCTGTCCCTCATGAAGCCGGTTTCAATTAGGTGTCTCTGTTATTTTCTCACTCATGTCTTTACAGATCACAGAATTTACCATTCTGCATTGCAATTTTTTGTTAATTTGCCTGCTCCCGCCCCCCTTTTTTAGGGAAAGAGCTCCATAAGGTCGAAGAATCTTTCTTATCCATCTATTTATACATAAAAGCTTACATAACTGTTGCAGACAGGTTGACTAAAACATTACTGAGAAAATGAATCAATATGAGATTTAAATTTTATATGTGTTGTATAACTTAAAGGAATTGAAAAATGGAGTACAGATAAACAATCTAAAAAGGACTAAAGTAACATATCTAATATTCAAAAGGAAAAAGAAGCAAAGGTGTCAGATGGGCACAACTATGTAAAATGGACTAGCTTGTACTGTGAGGAGTGAAGTTTGTACGTGGTAGTGAAATAAGATCTACTCTGCTTTGTTCTGCTGTATAATTGATATATTTATTTTTTAGTGGGAAGGGGAAAATGGGTTTTAAATCCCAGTTCTCAACTAGGAATAATTTTATCTTCCTAGGGGAACACTGGAAAGGCCTGAAGACATTGCATGACTGGGGGTAGACGCCATCTATGATACACGGATGAATATACTCATCACCTCTTTGTTTCTTCTTTGGACTCTGAATTACTTTGTATAAATATGGGTTCTGGATATAGTGGGAAATGCTGGACCTGTGCAAAGTCCACAGGCTGGCAAAGCTTAGGAGTAGAAGCTATTCGAGTTAAATGAGCCTTAACACATTTCTGGCCCAAACTCTTCATGATAATTATTTTCAATATCCTTATTAAATTATTATTTTACTAGCCTAGATACCCTCTTGTTGTGAAGATTTTGTGTCTATTTTAGATTGCAAATGATGATTTTTCAGGTTGTTTGAGATACTGTGGGAACCCATGTCAAATCTTCTCTTATTTTTGTCAAGCATTTTAGCACCTTTAACTATTATTCCTGTGGGCTGGTTTCTGAACTCGTAATCAAGGTAGATTCAAATGAGCAAATACTGGGGATAAACTGTTGTCATTTTGGATTCCATTTAGTTATTAGCTGTAGAAACTAGTAAGTATCATCTGAACTTTCTATTACGCTTTTTAATTCGCAAAGATTGAATAATCTTAATTATTTTATAGATTCTTAGGAGAAAAACTTGAAATAATGTAGTCTTTTTTTTTTTTAATTTCAAAACTTTAATGGGTAGTTTCAATAGCTTTTGGTCTGGGCTTTACGTGTACCCTCTACCCCCATCCGTGTACAACATCCCAACTGGTGATTTTTCGTTCCTCCGTTCCTTCCCTCTTCCCCCCTCCCCCTCCATCTTTTCTCCCCTTCCCATTTTGAGTCTCCAGTGTCCATTATACCACCCCCTATGTCTTTGTGGATCCTTGATTTAGCACCCTCTTAGGGTGTTTGGTTTTCTGTTCCTGCATTAGTTCGCTTAGGATGATCTCCAATTCCATATAAAATGCTGCAAAATACATTATTTATCCTTTTTGCTGACTGAATAGTATTTTATAGTGCACATATACCACATTTTCACTATCCACTGATTGGTGGATGGGCATTTAGGTTGATTCCACATTTTTACAAATGTGAATTTAGCTGCGATAAACATGTGGGTGCAGGTGTCTTTTTCATGTAACTTCTTTTGTTCCTTTGGGTAGATACCTAGTAGTGGGACTGCTGGATCAAATGATAGATCTACTTGTAGTTCTTTGACACATCTCCATACCAGTTTCCATAGAGGTTGTACTAATTTACATTCCCACCAACAGTGTATAAGCATTCCCTTTTTTCCACATTCATGTCAGCATCTATTGTTTTTTGATTTTTCAATAATACCCTTTCTGACTGGTGTGAAGTGGTATCTGACTGTGGTTTTGATTTGCATTTCCCAGACAATCAGTAATGCAGAGCGTTTTTCATATGTTTATTGGCTATTTCCCTATCTTCTTTTGAGAGGTGTCTATTCGTGTTGTTTGCCCACTTTTTAATGGGGTTATTATTATTTATTCTTGCTGATTTGCTTGAATTTTTTGTAGATCCTGGATATTGGTTCTTTGTCAGGGACATAATTTGCAAATATCATCTCCCATTCTGTAGGTTGTCTGTTTGCTCTGTTGACTATTTATTTTGCTGTGAAGAAGATTTTTATTTTTATTTTAAAGATATAGCATACAATTCAGGTTTTAGGTAGATAAGTGATCATTGTCCAGGTAAAGTTTGGGCCTCCTTTTGGTCGCCACTTCACCTGGTTTGAGATCAGGTACCCATACTGATGTTATGTGTTCTCCTCTTCCCTCTCCTGAAAGTGACTCACTATTGCCAAACCTTTCTTATAGTGTTATCATCAATGTTCAGGGTCCACTTATAAGTGAGGACATGTGATAATCAGTTCTTTGTTTCTGTGATAGATTACTGAGTACGATAGACTTTAGATCTATCCAAGTTGCTGCAAAGTTCATAATTTTGTCCTTCTTTTTGGCTACATAATATTCCATTGTATATATGTGCAGCAACGTTTTTATCCAGTCAGCTTTTGATTGGCAGCACAATGGGTTCCATGTTTTTGCTATTGTGAATAATGCTGCAATAAATATGTGTATGCAGTTATCTTTTTTATAGAATGATTTGATTTCCTCTGCGTATATTCCCAGAAGGGGGATTGCTGGGTCACATGGAAGATTGATTTTTAGGAATCATCTCACTGTTTTCCGCAGAGGCTGTATTAGTTTACACGCCCACAAACAGTGTAGAAGTGCTCCCTTTTCCCTGAATCCTCTCCAGTACCTGTTGTTTTCAGAGTCATTGATGATGGCCATCCTGACCGGAGTTAGGTAGTATCTCAGAGTGATTTTAATTTGCACTTCTTCGATGATTAGTGAGGCTGAGCATCTTTTCACCTAACTTTTAGTTGCTTATAGGTCTTCTTTTGAGAAGTGTCGATTCCTATCTTTTGCCCACTTTTTAATAGCCCCCCCCCATTTGGAACATTTGAGTTCCTTATAGATCTGAAAACTTTCTGCAAGCAAAATAAACCATCAAGAGAATGGGGAGAAAGCCCACAGAATGGGAAAAAAAATATTTGTCAAATGTATATCTGGCAGAAGCTTTTTGATCTAATTAACTCTCACTTATTTATTTTTGTTTTTGTTGCTTTTGTTTCAGGGATTTTAGTCATAAGTTGTACGCCTAGGTCAATATCCAGAAGACAGTTTTTTTTCTTATGTTTCCTTCTAGAATTTTTATGGTTTCAGGTCTGACAGTTAAGTCTTTAATCCATCTTGAATTAATCCATGATAAATTAGCATATGGTGAGAGATAGGGATCAAATTTTATTTTTCTGTATATAGCTATTCAACTTGCCCAGCATTATTTGTTGAATAGGCTGCCCTTTTCCCAGTGTATGTTTTGGTCTACTTTGTCAAAGATTAGTTGGTTGTAGGTACTTGGGTTTATTTCTGGATTCACTATTCTGATTCACTATTCTGTCCATTGGGGTGTGTCTGCTCCTGTACCAGTACCATGTTATTTTGATTACTACAATTTTGTAGTATAATTTTTTGTCAGGCAATGTGATACCTCAGTTTTTTTCTTTGTGCTTAGGAGAGTCTTGGCTATTCTGGCTCATTTTTGTTTCCATATAATTTTTTTTTCTAGTTTTGTGAAAAAAGGCATTGGTAATTTGATAGGGATTGCATTGTAACTGTAGATTGTTGTTTCTTCCTGTCCATGAGCATGGGATGTTTCTACATTTGCTTGTGTCATCTACAATTTCCTTCATCAGAGTTTTGTAGTTTTCCTTGTAGAGGTCTTCCACCTCCTTGGTTAAATATATTCTTAGGCATTCTAGCTTTTTGGCTGCTATAGGAAATGGAACTGAGTTCTTGATTTGATTCTTAGCTTGGTCGCTATTGATGTGTAGCTGTGGTACTGATTTGTGTATGTTGATTTTGTATCCTGAAAGTTTACTAAATTTATTTATCAAGTCCAGGAGTCTTTGGAGGATTCTTTAGGATTCTCAATATATAAGATTATATCAGCCGGGCTCGGTGGCTCAGCCTATAATCCCGCGCCTTTGGGAGGCTGAGATGAGCGGATTGCATGAGCCCGCAGGTTCGAGACCCACCTGGGCAGCAAGACCTCATCTCTACAATAAATCAAAAAATCAGCCAGGTGTGGTAGCGCATGCCTGTAATTCCGGCTACTCGGAAGGCTGAGGCAGAAGGATCGCCGGAGCCCAGCAGGTCGAGGCTGGGCTGGGAGCAGCCACTGCACTCCAGTCTGGGCGACAGAGTGAGACTCCAACTCAAAAAAAAAAAAAAAAGATTATATCATCAGCATACAGAGAGAGTTTGATTCCTCCATTTTCTATCCAGATACACTTTATTGCTTTTATTTGCCTCATTTTTCTAACTAGAACTTCCAGTACTATTTTCAATAGGAGTGGTGAAAGTGGGCATCTTTGCCTTGTTCCAGTTCTGAGGAGAAATATGTATAAATTTTCGCCATTTAAGATGACATTGGCTGTGGGTTATCGTATGGCTTTTATTATTTTGAGGAATGTTCCCTCTATGGCTCTTTTGCTGAGGATTTTTAATCATGAAGGATGTTCAATTTTGTCAAATGCCTTTTTTAGTATTCACTAAAATAATCATGTTTTTTGTTCTTAATTCTGTTGATATTATGGATCATGTTTATTGACTTACATATGTTGAACCATCCTTGAAAATCTGGGAAAAAACCACTTGGTCAAAGTATATATATTTTTTTACTGTGAGTTTAGTTTGCCAATTAGTTTTTTGTTGTTGTTGAGTAAGTAGGAATTTATTAGAAGATAGGAAAGCTCCCAGCAGCAGACAGGGACTCAGAAGAGGGTTACCCAGTTTGCCAATATTTTGTTAAGAAATTATGCATCTGTATTTTTAAAGAATTTTGGTTAATATTTTTCTTTTTTGCGGCATCTTTTCCTGGCGTTGGTATCAGAATGATACTTGCCTCATAGAATGAGTTAAGGAGAACTACCTCTTATTCAATATTTTGAAGTAGCTTTAATAAAATTGATACGCGCTCTTCTTGAATACCTAGTAGAACTCTACTATGAAACCATCAGATTCTGAAATTGTTTTGTTGTTTGGGGAAGATTTCTAATTATTGTTTCAATCTTATTACTCAGTATTGTTCTGTTCAAGATTTTTACTTCTTCCTGATTCAAGGTTGGGGGTTTGTATGTGTCCTAGAATTTATCCATTTCCTGTAGATTACCCAATTTATTTGCATAGAAGTATTCATAATACTTTCAGATAATCTCTTGAATTTCTGTTATATCAGTTGTAATGACTCCATCTTCATTTATGAATGAGCTAATTTGAATCTTCTCTCTTCATTACTTAATTAATCTTGCTAATGGTCTATCAATTTTATCTTCTCAAATAACTAAATTTTGTTTAATTTATTCTTTTTTTTCTAAATTTCAATTTCATTTGGTTCTGCTTTGATCTTCATTATTTCTTCTCTTTTGCTAACTTTGTACTTGGTTTGATTATGCTATTCTAATTTCTTGAGGTATAATCTTAGGTTGTTGATATGCAATCTTCAGTCTTACAAGTGTAGGCTTAAGTGCTATAAATTTTTCTTCTGAGGTCATCTTCAGCTGTGTCTCAGAGGTTTTTATTGTTGTTGTTGTTGTTTTTTATTGTGAAGTTGTGGGGTACAGTTAAGGGTTAGGTATACAATTGCGTTTCATTCAGGCACCCTGTTGATATGGGGTGTTTCTCCCTTCCCAGACAGATATTTGCTACTGTTAATCCCATCTCCCTCCCCCCACCATAGTTTTCCAGTACGGTCAGTTATTTTCGTATAGTATTGCATTGGATGTTTAAGGTCCATTATATGAGTGAGAACATGTGATACTCAGATCTTTGTTTCTGTGAGAGGTCACTCAGTATTATAGACTCTAGTTCCATCCTGGTTGCTGCGAAATTCATGATTTTGTTCTTTTTTATGGCTGCGTAGTATTCCATGGTGTATAGGTACCACATTTTTTTAATTCAGTCCTCTTTTGACGGGCAGCATGGCTGTTTCCAGGTTCTTGCTGTTGTGACCAATGCTGTGATAAACATGCGTGTGCAGCTATCTTTTTTATAGAGTGATTTGTGTTCTTCACGATATATTCCCAGTAGGGGGATTGCTGGGTCATATGGGAGGTTGGTATTTAGAGCTTTTAAGAATCGCCACACTGCTTTCCACAGAGGTTGCACTAGTTACACTCCCACCAACAGTGTAGAAGTGTTCCCTTTTCGCCACACAATCTCCAGCAGCTGTTATTTTTTGAGTTGTTGATAATTGCCATTCTGACTGGAGTTAGGTGGAGTCTCAGTGTGGTTTTGATTTGCATCTCCCTGATGTTTAGTGAGGTTGAACATTTCTTCATGTGTTTGTTGGCTGCTCGGATGTCTTCCTTTGTGAAGTGTCTGTTCATATCTTTTGCCCATTTTATAATGGGGTTGTTTGTTTTATTCTTTTCAGCACGTTTGAGTTCCTTCTGGA
>NW_007064325.1:2546-3471 GCF_000164805.1 Carlito syrichta | reverse complement strand
GAGTTCCTTGTAGATCCAGGATGTAAGCCTTTGTCAGACCTGGAGTTGGCAAATACTTTTTCCCAGTCTGTAGGCTGTGTCCCTGCTCTCTTGATGGTTTCTTTGGCTTGCAGAAGCTTGTCAGTTTAATAAGGTCCCACTTATCTATTTTCTTTCTTATGAGCTGTGGATTTTGGGTTTTGTTCAGGAATTGGATGCCAGTTCCGATTTCCATGAGGGTTTGTCCTTCATTTTCTAAGGTTCTTATGGTTTGAGGTTTTACATTTAGGTCTCTGATCCATTTGGAATTAACCTTTGTGCATGGGAATAGATAGGGGTCCTGTTTCAATCTTCTGCATGTGGTCAGCCAGTTTTCCCAGCACCATTTACTGAATAGGTTCTCCTCTCCCCAGTGGTAGGTGGTGGAGGCTTTGTCAAAGATGAGTTGGTTGAGAAATTGAGGTTTTGCTTCTGGGATCTCAATTCTATTCCATTGATCTATATGCCTGTTCCTATACCAATACCAAGCTGTTTTGATGATTGTAGCCTTATAGTAAAGTTTGAAGTCTGGTAGTGTGATACCACCTGCTTTGTTTTTTTTGCTGAGGATTGTTCTGGCTATTCTTGGACGTTTGTGTTTCCATATGAATTCCTAGATTGTTTTTTCTAGGTCTGAGAAGAATGTTGCTGGTAATTTGATGGGTATTGCATTGAATTTGTAGATTGCCTTAGGTAAGATGGACATCTTCACAATGTTGATTCTTCCGATCCATGAGCATGGGATATTTTTCCATTTGTTTGTGTCAACTTTGATTTCTCTGAGCAGTGTTTTGTAGTTTACCTTGTAAAGGTCTTTCACATCTCTGGTTAGGAAGATGCCAAGGTATATCAAATTTTTTGTGGCTATTGTGAATGGAATTGTGTTTTTTATTTGGGTTTCTGTTTG
>NW_007064325.1:0-2456 GCF_000164805.1 Carlito syrichta | reverse complement strand
CAAGGTATACAATCATGTCGTCTGCAAGAGAGATAACTTGACTTCCTCTTTTCCTATTTGGATACCCCTGATTGCTTCTCTTCTTCTGATTGCTCGAGCAGGACATCCCAACCACTATGTTGAACAGGAGGGGTGAGAGTGGGCATCCTTGTCTTCTTCCAGTTTTCAGGGGAAATGGTTCTAATTTTTGTCCATTTAGGAGTATGCTCGCTGTGGGTTTCTCGTAGATGGCTTTTACTATTTTGAGGTATGTTCCCCTTATGCCTAGATGCTCAAAGGTTTTTATCAAGAAGGGGTGCTGGATTTTATCAAAAGCTTTTTCTGCATCTGATGATATAATCATGTGGCTTTTGTTTTGACATCTGTTGATGTATTTAATAACATTTATGGTTTTACGAATGTTGAACCAGCCTTGCATCCCAGGAATGAAGCCTACTTGGTCATGATGGATGATTTTTGAGATGTATTGCTGAATCCGGTTTGCTAGGATCTTGTTGAGAATTTTAGCATCTATGTTCATCAAAGATATTGGCCTGTAGTTCTCTTTCTTTGCTGGATCTTTACGTGGCTTGGGTATCAATGTGATGTTGGCTTCGTAAAATGATTTGGGGAGTGTTCCATCTTTTTCAATCACCTGGAATACCTTCAGTAGGATTGGTATCAGCTCCTCCTTAAATGTCTTGTAGAATTCTGCGGGAAAGCCATCTGGTCCAGGGCTTTTTTTTGTAGGAAGTTTTCTTATTACGTAGTCGATTTCCTTGATTATTATTGGTTTATTTAGGGTCTCAATTTCTTATTGTTCCAACTTAGGTAGGTTGTGTGATGTCAGAAAGTCCTCCATTTCCTTAAGGTTTTCAAGTTGGTTTCCATACAAGTGTACGTAGTAGTCTCTAATGATCTTTTGTATTTCTTCAGGGTTGGATGTGACTTCATCTTTTGTGTTTCTGATTGTGCTTATTTGGTTTTTTTTCTCGTTTTTTCTTGGTCAGTCTAGCTAGGGGACCACTGATCTTGTTTATTCTTTCGAAGAACCAGCTTTTTGTTTCATTGATTTTTTCTATTATCTTTTTGTCTTCTATGTCCTGGATTTGAGCTTTTATTTTGGTAATCTGGATTCTTCTGCTGAAATTAGGGTTTTTGTGGTATTGCTTTTCCAGCTTCTTTAGGTGGTTTGTTAGGTTGTCAATTTCTGTTCCTACCATTTTCCTCATGTGTGTTTGTAGGGATATAAATTCCCCTCTTATTACAGCTTTTAAGGCATCCCTGAGATTTTGGTAAGATGTTTCTTCATTTTCATTTGTTTCCAGATATCTTTTGATCTGTGTTTTGATGTCATCATTGACCCAGGAGTTGTTTAGCATCCTGCTGTTTAGTGTTCATGTTTTTGTGGGTTTTGGGAGGACTTTGTTGGTGTCAATGTTTATTTTTATTCCACTGTGGTCCAAGAAGGTCCAAGGTAGAATATCAGTCCTTTTAAATTTGCTTATACCTGATTTGTATCCAATTGTGTGGTCAATCTTAGAATATGTTCCATGTGGTGATGAGTAGAATGTGTATTCTGTGGTATTTGGATGGAGCGTTCTATAGGTATCAATTAAGTCCATTTGGTCCAGGGTTGTGAGTGGTGTATTAAAGTCCCCAGTTATTATGGTGTTAGAGACAATGTCTTTCCTTAGTTTTCCTAGAAGTTGCTTTATGAATGTTGGTGCACCAATGTTGGGTGCATATATGTTTAGGATAGATATTTCTTGTTGATGGAGTGAACCTTTTATCATTATGTAATGTCCCTCTGTATCTTTTTAAATTTTTGATAGCTTAAATGGTATTTTGTCTGAAATTAGGATCACCACTCCTCCTTTCTTTTGTGTTCCATTCGCCTGAAAATTTGTTTCCCATCCTGTTACTTTCAGTCTGTGTATGTCCTTTCTAGTGAGATGGGTCTCTTGAAGGCAGTATACTGTTTCCTGGTGATATTTTATCCATTTTGTCATTCTATGTCTTTTCAGTGGTACGTTTAGACAAATTCACATTCAGACTAATTATTGAAATGTGAGAGTTCATCCCTATCATGGAGTTCTTATTGAGTTTTTGTTCTTCCACTTGGTTTTTTCTTTTTTTTTTTGTCTTTCTTTTGGTTTTGGGGTTGGTTCGTGTATATTTTATTCTTTTCACTGTAGTCTTGTGAAGAACGTTGTTCTTTTTTCCTTTTCTTCTGTGTTTAGTACTTTCTTAAGTGTTTCATGTAGAGATGGATTGGTGGCAGCATAAGTTCTTAGGGATTGGATATCTGGGAAAGATTTTAATTCTCCCTCACTGATGAAGCTTAGCTTGGCTGGGTAGGTTATTCTTGGTTGAAATTGTTTATCTTTTAGGACTTTGAAGATAGGGCTCCAAGCTCTCCTAGCCTGCAGGGTTTCTGCAGATAATTCTGCTGCTATTCTGATTGGTCTTCATGG
>NW_007064324.1:0-676 GCF_000164805.1 Carlito syrichta | reverse complement strand
TAACATTGGTGGCTATATCAATTATTATCTTTTTGTAAAACAACAGTTAGAGTTATTAAATTTATCACATACTTTTTTTTTTTCGCCAGCAGGTAGTTCAAAAGATAAAGTGGTTTTGATAACTAGCTGTGCGCATTTGGGCTTGCTGCTGAGGAACAAGCTCAAAACCCGTGACTGTTTGATTAGTTCTAATTTTTAAGACAGTTTGTAACCTGATAATGTAATTTAGGCATGCAGCATTTTTGACACTCATCTTGTGTCCATGAGGCTGGGCCATAAGTATTCATAACTTTCTGCGGTGGCATCCAAAAAACTTAAAGAAACTAGAAAGTCTTGCCCTAAAACAGCAAATGCAAGTCTCAGATTCAGTCCTAAATGCCATCCATTGTCAAGTCAAAAAATGAATGCCAATTAGTTTAACTACAAATGCCCATTTTAAATTTTTTAATTTATTTTTATTTTTTTATTGTGAAGTTGTGGGGTACAGTTAAGGGTTAGGTATACAATTGCGTTTCATTCAGGCACCCTGTTGATATGGGGTGTTTCCCCGTTCCCAGACAGATATTTGCTACTGTTAATCCCATCTCCCTCCCCCCACCATAGTTTCCCAGTACAGTCAGTCATTTTTGTATAGTATTGCATTGGATGTTTAAGGTCCATTATATGAGTGAGAACA
>NW_007064323.1:0-643 GCF_000164805.1 Carlito syrichta | reverse complement strand
TCCACTTAGAGTGAGTACATGTGATACCCAGTTTTTGCTTCCGTGAAAGGTCACCCAGTAGTATAGACTCTAACTCCATCCAGGTTTCCGTGAACTTCGTGAGTTGTTCTCGTTGTGACTGCATAATATGGCATTGTTCCTACGTACCACATATTTTGAATCCAGTCCTCTTTAGATGGGCAGGATGGTTGGCTCCATGTCCTTGCTACTGCGAACAATGTGGCGATAAACATACATGTGCAAATATCTCTTTGAGAGAGGGATTTCGTTCTTCCTGGTATGTTCCCAGTAGGAGGATGGCAGGGTCGATTTTTAGATCGGTTAGGAATCACCAAATGGTTATCCACAGAGCTGGTCCGAGTTTACACTCCCACGAGCAGTGTAGAAGTGTTCCCTTTTTGTCATTTCCACGCCAGCACGTGTTGTTTCGGGAATGATGGATGATAGCCATCCTGACTGAAAATAGGTGACTCCTCAAGGTAGTTTTCACTTGCATTTTCGGATGACAAATGAGGCTGAGCTTTTTCCAACGTCTTTGGTGGCTGCTTGTATGTCTGCTGTTGAGAAGGGTCTCTTCCTATCTTTTGCTCACTGTGAAATGAGGCTGTTTGTTTTTTTCTTGTCGGCAAGTGGCAGTTCCTTG
>NW_007064322.1:0-623 GCF_000164805.1 Carlito syrichta | reverse complement strand
TAAGGAGTACTGATAGCTACACAGACACAGGTCAATAAAATCGAGAGACAATGTAGGTCAGAAGGTCAACAACAGACGTGATCTAAACTAACAGTTACAATGATAAAATCATAAGTCAAAATAAGCGAAAGGGAGAAGTGCAAGAGGGAAAACAGATATACATACCAAGTATCAGGTGAGAGAGAGACACAGGGCTGGGAAGAAGTGAAAAAAGACAGGTAAGAAAGATTCCCTAAAGAATACTGATAGCTAAACAGAGACAGGCCAAAAAAATCAAGAAACAGTATAAGTCAGAAAGACCAACAGTTTCAATGATAAAATCATAGGTCAAAATAAGCGATCAAACTAGAGTCACTTCTGTGATCTCCGATTCCAGCCTCTCCCTTTTGTTTTTCGTTGCAGCATAGGGGTGGGGCTTTGTCTCCTGTTTCACACTGTTGCCTTAAAAGCTGAGGTAAAGTTTGTTGCTAGGTGGGCGGGGCAATGGAAGTCTGCCTGGAGAATGGCAAGGCAGTTTAAGCAGGTCTGTTTTTCTCCGCTTGTCTGGGTCCTCTGGGTTGGGGTCTCACGCTGTGTGCCTCAGCCAGGGTGGACCCGGAGTTCCAGAGCTCCAAAGTTCCAAA
>NW_007064321.1:0-905 GCF_000164805.1 Carlito syrichta | reverse complement strand
GGGGGGTCTCGAACCCGCGGGTTCAGGCAATCCACTCACCTCAGCCTCCCAAAGTGCTGGGATTACAGGCTGAGCCACCGAGCCCAGCTCAGTTTATTCCTTTTATGATTGTTAGGTAGTTATCAAAATTATTCAAAGAGTAGTAGACAAAATTGTAATATTTTTATAGACATAATGTTAAATGTAAAAGTAAATGGAAATTTATATAGGTGTATTATTTTTTCCCAATTTTGTGAAAAAGAAAAAAAAAAACTCCAGACTAGTATCTGTTTCCACATGTATGGCACATTTTGATTCATTGCTCTCATGATAAAAATGGTGGTCCTCCAAGACAACACTTGTCCATCCCCCTTACTCAAGACTGACTGAACTGTCAGTTGGATGGGAAAAAATGAACTCTGCTGGAATGTTTGAAAGAAAATGTGTTCAAAAGAAAGTTTGTGATTTAAAGTTGAAAGCAAGAATTTGAAACAATTTAAAGGAGCTCACAGCTGTCATTCCAGTGTCTCAGAGCCTGAGGTGGAAGGACTACTTGAGGTCAGGAGTTTGAGACCAGCTTGGGCAGCATAGTGAGTCCTTGTCTCTAAAAATTTTTTTTTAATTTTTTGAAGAAATTATTTAAAAGAATATGTGGATTCCAGAATAATCTCAATTTCTAAGTAGCATATACTCAGAAAGGTCCTCCCGATGCCCTGTCTAAAGTAGCTCCTCACCCCCAGAGTTTTCTTCTGTCTTACCATCCTCTTATCCATTGACATGTCTGCAGGTGTCTTGTTTATTATTTAGTGTGTTTTCTCCAACATGATACAGGCCTTGTGAGAGCAAGGCCTGGGTCTGACTTGTTCACTCCTGCAAGCCCAGTGTCTATAACCATGCCTGTCATTAAGTAGGTACTCAAAAAATAA
>NW_007064320.1:0-670 GCF_000164805.1 Carlito syrichta | reverse complement strand
TGATCCATGAGCATGGGATATTTTTCCACTTGTTCGTGTCAGCTTTGATTTCTTTGAGCAGTGTTTTGTAATTTTCATTGTAAAGGTCTTTCACGTCTCTGGTTAGGAAGATGCCAAGGCATTTCATTTTTTTTGTGGCTATTGTGAATGGAATTGTGTTTTTTATTTGGGTTTCTGTTTGTTTATTATTGGTGTAGAGAAATGCGATTGTCTTTTGTACATTTATTTTGTATCCTGAGACTTTGCCGAAGACCTTTATCAATGTAAGGAGGCTTTTGACAGATTCTCTTGGGTTTTCAGGGTACACAATCATATCATCTGCATAGAGAGATAACTTGACTGCCTCTTTTCCTATTTGAATACCTCTGATTGGCTCCTCTTCTCTGATTGCTCTAGCCAGGACTTCCAATACTATGTTGAACAGGAGGAGTGAGAGTGGGCATCCTTGTCTAGTTCCAGTTTTCAGGGGAATTGGTTACAGTTTTTGTCCATTTAGGAGTATGCTGGCTGTGGGTTTCTCGTAGATGGCTTTTACTATTTTGAGGTATGTTCCCCGTATGCCTAGATGTTCAAGGGTTTTTATCAAGAAGGGGTGCTGGATTTTATCAAAAGCTTTTTCTGCATCTAATGATATGATCATGTGGTTTTTGTTTTGACATCTGTTGATGAA
>NW_007064319.1:0-686 GCF_000164805.1 Carlito syrichta | reverse complement strand
GAAGTCAGTCAATGTGTTAACCCAGCTAAATAGTTGGCCGACTCATCAGCCAGCAAGTTAAGTCTCCTAGCTAACTCGTTAACCAACTAGTTAAGTCAGCTATTTCACTCATTTACCAACTAGTTAAAGCAGTTATTTAACTCATTAACCAACTCGTTAAGTCAGCAAGGTATCTTGTAAGCTAACTAGTCATGTCAGCTAGCTAAGGGAGCTAGCTAACTAGCTAGCTAAGTAATTAAGCTAAGTCATCTAGCTCACTAGTTAGCTAATTATTTAAGTCAAATAGTTAAGTCTGCTACCTAAGTAGTTTGCGAACTAGTTAAGTCAGCTCGTTATTCAGCTAGTTAAATAGTTAGCTAACTAATTCAGGTAGTTAAGTCAGCTAGCTAGCTAGTTAAGTCACCCAGTTAAGACAGCTAGTCAAATAGTTAAGTCAGCTGGCTAATTCAGCTAGTTAAGTCAGCTTTCGAATATAATCAGCTGGTTAAGAAATCTAGCTAGCTAGTTAGATAAAGGTTTAAGTTAGCAGATTGAGTCAGGTTGTTAGCTAGTTAACTAATGGGTTAAGTTAGCTGGTTAAGTCAGCTAGCTCGTTAGCAAACGGGTTGAGTCAGCTGGTTGAGTAGGCTAGCTAGCTAACAAGTTAAGTAAGCTGGATGGTCAGCTAGCTAGCTAGATAGCTAATG
>NW_007064318.1:0-764 GCF_000164805.1 Carlito syrichta | reverse complement strand
AGTTTACACTCCCACCAACAGTGTAGAAGTGTTCCCTTTTCACCACACCCTCTCCAGCAGCTGTTATTTTTTGAGTTGTTGATAATTGCCATCTGACTGGAGTTAGGTGGTATCTCAGTGTGGTTTTGATTTGCATCTCCCTGATGATTAGTGAGGTTGAGCATTTCTTCATGTGTTTGTTGGCTGCTCGAATGTCTTCTTTTGTGAAGTGTCTGTTCTTAAAAATTATGCTTTAATAGTTTTGATGGCAAAGAGGAGTTCTCTTTAGCAGAGAGAGAGAAGAGATCTCAACTCTTGCCTACATTCTTGACTTTACCACAGTAAGTATTCCAGAGCAAGTCACTGGGTTGGTAAGCAAAGTAAAGGGTTTATTAAGGCAAATGCAAACACTTAAAGGGAAAGGTAGTGAAGGCAGGAAGCCTTCCTTTTCCTTTCTAAAAGAAAGGAAAGTACACTTGTCAAGGGAAAGGGGTGCAGATAGCCTCAGAGTGAGAGCAGCCTTGAAGGGGTCCAGGAAGTCCTCTAGGTGACTCCCTCTTATCTCCTCTGACTTTGGGGAGGTGTTTGGGAGAGAATGAGGGTGATGAGAGCCTTAGATTTGTCTTCATTTGGGCATCTGGGCTTCATGATAACATTGCATTCTATTGCAATTGTCAGGTGATCAAGAAGGGTGAAGGGCCTCCTTTGCTATGCTGACTCCGACCATAAACACCTTGGAAATGTTTTCCAAATTTTTAGCAACTTGCCTCCTGCAAGTTATAGAG
>NW_007064317.1:0-455 GCF_000164805.1 Carlito syrichta | reverse complement strand
AGTCAGCCTGCTAGTCAGCTGGATAGCTAGTTAAGTCACCTAGTTAAGTCAGCTGGTTCAACTGCTGGCTAGTTAGGTAGCTAGATAGTTAAGCCAGCTGTCTAGCCTCCTGGCTACCTTGTTAAATCACCTAGTTAAGTCAGATGGCTAGCCAGCTGGCTAGTTAGGTAGCTTGCTAATTATGTCAACTGGCTAGACAGCTGACTAGTTAGTTAAATCGACTAGTCAAGTCAGTTTGCTAGCCAGCTGGTTAGCTATGTAGCAAGCTAGTTAATTCAGTTGACTAGCAAGCAGGCCAGCTGTTTAAGTCAGTTACTTATGTCAGCTGACTAGCCAGCTGGCTAGCTAGGTAGCGAGCTAGTTAAGTCAGTTGGCTAGCTAGCAGTCTAGCTAATTAAGTCAGCCAGTTAAGCCAGATGGCTAGCCAGTTAACGAGCTAGGTAGAGAGCTAGTTA
>NW_007064316.1:0-716 GCF_000164805.1 Carlito syrichta | reverse complement strand
TTTTTGATTTTATTGTAGAGATGAGGTCTCGCCTTCCCAGGTGGGTCTCGACCCCGCGGGCTCAGGCAATCCACTCACCTCAGCCTCCCAAAGGCGTGGGATTACAGGCTGAGCCACCGAGCCCAGCTTCTTCAGACTCTCTTAAACAGGAAAGTTAATTTTTGTCTGAATCGCCAAACTTCCTTTTCAGAAGAAAAAGTACTTGGGGTCAAGGTATGAGTCTTCATATAAGTTTTGGAAAACTCTCTGACTCACTGAATGAAATGCAAGAAACAAGGATTAAAGGGGCCCTATTTTCAATCCTCCTGTGAAATACCCCGGTTTCAGGAGGCATAAGACAGGGCTGTGGTCAAATTATTGCTGCCCGTTTTTGTGTTATTTACTGGCTTGACTTGACTTTTATTCAAAACAAATGTATTTATAGAACCTGATAACCAAATGCTTTATAATAGAGAAGAGTCACTGCATCTGACCCAATGCAGGATAAAAAGCAAAGTGTGAAAAGTCATGAATGCATTTGGTTTCCCCACAGCATAAACATTAGGATTGAAATATGCAATAGAGCATTTATTCTTGTTTCAATAGAGTGTTTGGAGTCCTGTACTCTGTAGAACCACATCTGTAATCACAAAGAAATTGAAGACAAAAGGAGATGAAAAAATCATGGAAGAAGTTGGAGGAAGCTGTTCTGATGGCTGGTGGTTACTCCCTAAGAG
>NW_007064315.1:0-552 GCF_000164805.1 Carlito syrichta | reverse complement strand
AGAAATGGTAACCCTTAAGTCGATCCACATCCTCCTAGCCAAGTCATGGCCCACTGCATAGGACAGTGGGTATGTGACTTATACCTTTGAGCCTCTCTCTTCCACACCGAAAGGCACATTTCATAAACTCCTTCAATGTACTGTTGTAGAGCACGAATCTGCGAAACTGTGTTTGTTCACCTTTGAACTCAGGTTTAAATTGTTCACTTTTGAGTACATAATTTTACAAAAAGTGAAAAGTGTTTTCAAAACATGGGAGGAGGAAGACAGGTCAGAAAGAAGAAGATGAAGCATATATATACGATGTTTTGATATCCCTTAGCTTAGATTCCCCCCATCTCCACAATTGTACAGGGTAGATTGAGATAACTGCTGTTACCTGGCACAGAGTACAACAATTCTTATGGATATTACTGCATGTTTTTTCATCTGAATATAATTTACACTTGGAAATTTGAATTTCATATTTTGGTTGTCGAAGAGTTTGGTTGTCCACCATTTAAGGCAAAGAACCATTCATCATTAATAAGTAGCAGGTTTCAGTAAAATGTT
>NW_007064314.1:0-754 GCF_000164805.1 Carlito syrichta | reverse complement strand
TTCCTTGCCAGGAACTTTATGGCATGAGTCAATAGATCTTAAATAAATGGATGTTCACAGAAGCAGACCTGAAGACAACAACTGAAAGAGGCATGAAAGCTGGTTCCTATGATTGTGGCTACTTTGTGCATAACAACATTATCACAAGAATCACAGAGACAGGGAGGGCAAGTGCATTTCATAAGAGGGCAGGTAGGGTGGAGTCAAGTACGATTGAATATGTGGGTCTGCAAACTCATGGCTGAGATCTGGATCATAGATATGGATTTGGGAGCCTCCTGGTTAAGGCCCAGGGGTTAAGTAAGGTTCTTTGAGGAGGGTGCATGTGTTGAGGTGAGGGGCAGAAAATAGCTCATAAAAGTATGGAGGTTAGCAGGGGGGCAAAAGAAGAAATTAAGAGAAGATAGGTGAAGAAGGAGTGACAGGAGACACAAAAGAAACCTTCAGAAGGGGTTGCATCAGTGACAGCAGGTGTCAGGGTCAAGCACAAAGGCCAGATGTAGGCACCTGTAGTAGAAGGTAGTAAGGTCCCCTGGAGCCAAAGGATCAAACTGTGTTTCTGGGGCTCTAGTTTATGAAATTAATTCTTTCAGTTCCCTAAATTCCAATCACCTCACGTGCTTATTTAAAGTTCAAATGTTGGACTTATTCCCATGCCTCGTGAATCAGAATATCTCTGGACAAGTTTCAGGAATTTTGACATGTTTTTCAAGAGATTCTGAAGTTTTAGGTTGCTAGGATAGTATACGAGCTT
>NW_007064313.1:0-470 GCF_000164805.1 Carlito syrichta | reverse complement strand
TGAAGAAAATACAAAAGATCATTAGAGACTACTACATACACTTGTATGGAAACAAACTTGAAATCCTTAAGGAAATGGAGGACTTTTCTGATATCACACAACCTACCTAAGTTGGAACAAGAAGAAATTGAGACCCTAAATAAACCAATAACAATCAAGGAAATCGACTACATAATAAGAAAACTTCCTACAAAAAAAAGCCCTGGACCAGATGGCTTTCCAGCAGAATTCTACAAGACATTTAAGGAGGAGCTGATACCAATCCTACTGAAGGTATTCCAGGTGATTGAAAAAGATGGAACGCTCCCCAAATCATTTTATGAAGCCAACATCATACTGATACCCAAGCCAGGTAAAGATTCAGCAAAGAAAGAGAACTACAGGCCAATATCTTTGATGAACATAGATGCTAAAATTCTCAACAAGATCCTAGCAAACCGGATTCAGCAATACATCTCAAAAATCATCCG
>NW_007064312.1:0-632 GCF_000164805.1 Carlito syrichta | reverse complement strand
TAAATAGTATATAGCAGGTTAAGTCTCATTACACACTTGGTGAATAGTCAATTCCAAAATAGCATGCTTTACCAAGCACCAGGCGTAGGTCATTGCTACATTCGTTCTTCTGCGTTTGTGAAAGTACATTCAGCCATACTTTTTCGTATGGTTCACTCATTTTCTCAACAACTGTTTTGTGTCAATGAAGAGAGAATAGGTGAACCAATTTTATATCTACAATTATAGGAATATTTTAAACATAAAATGATACCCTTAATAAGAAGTGTCAAAGTAAAATTATGTAAAATTTTAAGAGCAATATCTCTTTGCTAAGAGACTATGAATGTAAACATTGGCTACACTCCAGAAACAAGCAGAAGTGTTTTAATATTAACTGAAACTAATTTTATCTATTCTTGTGATTATTTTTCCATTACGATGGAATAACTCTTGTCATTTTGTTACTTGAAATCTACAACGATGCAATATTTTAAGATTTCAATGTATTGCCTCATCACTTTAGCAGCTGGCAAAGAGCGGGAGAGGGCTGTGTACAGAGCAAGCTTCCACAGAAGAGGACAAGAGAGGCACCCACCATCATATTGAAGGTGGGGCAGGAAAGTGCAGGACCCACAGATCCGATCTCTGTG
>NW_007064311.1:0-442 GCF_000164805.1 Carlito syrichta | reverse complement strand
GGGTTGGTCTCAAACCTGCGGGCTCAGGCCATCCACTCTCTTTGGCCTCCCAAAGTGCTAGGATTATAGGCTAAGCCACCGAGCCTGGCCAGTCTTTTCCACTTCTTAATGGATCCGATGATAAATCGGAAATGGATTGTCACATGTACAAATGTATGGCACTAGCTGAAGCTTAGTGAACATTCAGTAAACATTAGTTATTATTAATATGATGATGATGTCTTAATCCAGCTCATATCCTCTTCTCTGCTTAGCATAGTATGAATGGTATTCTGTACATAGTTGATCCTCAACAAATATTTGTTTTGTTTTGTTTTTTCTTCTGTTGTAGTCTTACACACACTATTGTCTATGCTGGAGTACAGTGGCATGATCACAGCTCACTGCTGTCTTGAACTCCTGGGTCAGGCAGTCCTTCTGCTTCAGACTCCCAAGTAGCTGG
>NW_007064310.1:0-622 GCF_000164805.1 Carlito syrichta | reverse complement strand
AAGCATTTACTCAGAAATAAAACCTTTTTTAAAAAAGCATTTTGTGACTTCTTACAGTCCTGCCCTCCCCCATCCATACTTTATTTTTTTGCCATCTGAGTGCCAACACTGGCATCAGAAAATCTTCAGAGTCTTTTTTAATAATTCAGATCATTTAGGGCTGAAGTTCTTTTTGTTCAGAATATGTTGGCTTCTGTTATCAAAACTGAAGGGTGAAGACTCTCAAGTTCCCATCATTCTTCCAGCCTGAGAGATGTGAAGATAAGTGAAAACTAGCATTTTCCAGGTAAATCTTGATTTGCTGAGTGCCTGCTATGTGCCAGACATTGTATCCTGGGCCAAGTCCTTTTAAAGGGACTCAGGAAGGGCATTTACTCTTTTGGCTGCTAGAATATGATTTTCTTTTATCATCATGCCAATCAGTGAATGCTGGTATGTGAATGACTGAGTGGAAAAGGGAGAGTCATGCTTTCTTGTCCCCTACTGAGTTGGTAGCAGATTCAGGGCAGGGTTTTGAGTCTTCTACTCCCTATTACACTATTAGCCCTAAACTCAAAGAAGTTGATAGGTTTTGTCATTCTTTTTAACAAGGGGAACATTTTTTTTCACAGCATAAGAAGAA
>NW_007064309.1:0-788 GCF_000164805.1 Carlito syrichta | reverse complement strand
GGTGACAGAGTAAGACTCCAACTCAAAAAAAAAAAAGACAGCAGAGTTTAAAAATCAGCAAAGTTAAATTATATTGTTTATAGAAGCACAATTTAGGTGATACATCCATTTTAAAAATAGGCAAAGAGGGATTACAATAAAGTCACAACAGGGGCTACATTGGAGGTAGAGGAGGGGATGTGATCAGAATGAGGTCCTTGGACATGTCTTCTGGGATGGGTAACAAACTTCTATCTCAACATGAGCTGCAGTTGCAAGTTTGTAAGTCTACCTAATTCATTAAACCACACATATCCTTTGTGTGGTTTTATCTGTTTCACAATAAAAAGATTTTAAACCACATTTAATAAATATTGAGTGTAAAGAATATCTGAAACCCTCAAAAATATTAAACAAAGATGCATGTGAGTAGGTATAACTGGTACTTAGACTCATTGTAAAACTGTTTGGTATGCTTTTCTAACTACTTTCACTTTCTACCTTTTCCTGTCAAAGAAACTGGCTGGTTATATAGATTTTTTCATCTAAAAGACATATTGATTTTACTAGGAGGCTAAACCATAACGATTTTGCTTCTCCCAGTCTGTTTCTTCCCTGACATTCCAAATTACAGATCTATCATTTTTGACAGTTTTTTGGTGTGTGTGTGCCTGCCTGCCTTACTATTTCCCCCTGGTCATTTACAGGTCTTTTAGGGTTACTTTTTCTAATTCAGAACATCATAAGTGTTGTGCTACATACTATGGAATGAGATGAGGTTTTAAGAAAGCAACCATGTTCTCATAGAA
>NW_007064308.1:0-774 GCF_000164805.1 Carlito syrichta | reverse complement strand
AAGCCAAGTTAGTGAGCCAGTAAACATTGTCACAATTATGCTCATGTGCACCTTTGGGGTGACCTCAAGTCACAAGTCAATGTTTTCTCAAATGCTAAGGATACCTGATTATAGTCTAAAATCATAGTGCCACCAGCACAGTGAGAAAACGTCAAAAATGTTACCAACACATTCTTGCATCTCCACTTGTCACTCCTGAAAAATTATACTTATTTCTAAAATGCAAAGACAAAAGACAAGGTAACCAGTATATTAAGAATTATGATTCCTTTTCTATTTTAGTAGCTACCAATACCATTCAGTTTTACTTTACAGAAGCCCTAAGAGTTTATTTAGAATGTAATGTATTATGTAAAAGTATTTACAATGTGGAAAAGATTCACACAGATATATTTTAATTAATAAACCCCTACTTGATTGTTAATACAATATGATTTATCACACTTTAATTTACTTAAGACCTTCAGTAATCCTGCTGTGGCATAAAAGGATTTGTGCCTGCTTTCTTAAAACAATGAGGTGAATTTGTGGGAGGCTGAGGTGAGCAGATTGCCTGAGCCTACAGGTTCGAGACCAGCTGAGCAACTTGGTGAGAACTCATCTCTACAATAAATCAAAAATCAGCCAGGCGTAGTACTGCACGCCTGTAGTTCTAGCTACTCAGAAGGCTGAGGTGGAAGGATCGCCGGAGCCCAGCAAGTCGAGGCTGCGGTGGTCGGGAGCGGTCACTGCACACCAGTCTGGGTGACAGAGTGAGACTCCAGCTCAAAAAAG
>NW_007064307.1:0-779 GCF_000164805.1 Carlito syrichta | reverse complement strand
CAATCTCAGTAAAAAAAACAAAGCAGGTGGTATCACATTACCAGACTCAAACTTTACTATAAAGCTACAATCATCAAAACAGCTTGGTATTGGTACAGGAACAGGTATATAGATCAATGGAGCAGAATTGAGATTCCAGAAGCAAAACCTCAAATCCTCAACCAACTCATCTTCGACAAAGCCCCCACCACGTACCAGTGGGGAGAAGAGAACCTATTCAGTAAATGGTGCTGGGAAAACTGGTTGACCACATGCAGAAGATTGAAACAGGACCCTTATCTATCCCCATGCACAAAGGTTAACTCCAAATGGATCAGAGACCTAAATGTAAAACCTCAAACCATAAGAACCTTAGAAAAGGAAGGAAATACTCTCATGGAAATCGGAACTGGCATCCAATTCCTGTACAAAACCCGAAACCCACAGGACTTAAGAGAGAAGATAGACAAATGGGACCTTATTAAACTGACAAGCTTCTGCAAAGCCAAAGAAACCATCAAGAGAGCAGGAAGACAGCCTACAGACTGGGAAAAAGTCTTTGCCAACTCTAGGTCTGACAAAGGCTTAACATCCTGGATCTACAAGGAACTGAAACGTACTGAAAAGAAGAAAACAAACAACTCCATTATAAAATGGGCAAAAGATATGAACAGACACTTCACAAAAGAAGACATTCGAGAAGCCAACAAACACATGAAGAAATGCTCAACCTCACTAATCATCAGGGAGATGCAAATCAAAACCACACTGAGATACCACCTAACTCCAGTCAGAATGAA
>NW_007064306.1:0-715 GCF_000164805.1 Carlito syrichta | reverse complement strand
CAGAAAACCACTGGACAGAGAAATGCTAATGAGATCAAGATGTGGAGGATCAGAATGGAAGGCTACACGCAGCGGGGGTCTGTGGACCCCGGGGTGCTACAGCAGAACCCGGAGCCCTTGGGTTTGAATGGGAACATGGGACGTCTTTATTTCCATGGTACTTGGAAAGCACCTCCTCTGGCTGTGAAAGCAGGCAACTGTGGCCATAGGAACATGCATGGCTTGTCCCTTGTGAGAACCACAGATGTGTCTGTTTCACCTTACAGTTGTCACAGATAGCGGGATTGTCATTTATGTCCATCTCTACCCCTGCAGATGGTGGAACATTTACTAACCCTGCCACTAGATCTTCTATAAAGAAGCATAGATTAGGCCGGGCACGGTGGCTCAAGCCTGTAATCCCAGCACTTTGGGAGGCTGAGATGAGAGGATTGCCTGAGCCCAGGGATTCGAGACCAGCCTGGGCAATTTGGTGAGACCTCATCTCTGCAATTAAAAAAATTAGTAGCCGGGCTCGGTGGCTCAGCCTGTAATCCCGCGCCTTTGGGAGGCTGAGGTGAGTGAATTGCCTGAGCCCGCGGGTTCGAGACCCGCCTGGGCAGCGAGACCTCATCTCTACAATAAATCAAAAAATCAGCTGGGCGTGGTAGCGTGTGCCTGTAATTCCGGCTACTTGGAAGGCTGAGGCGGAAGGATCGCCGGAGCCCAGCAGGAA
>NW_007064305.1:0-681 GCF_000164805.1 Carlito syrichta | reverse complement strand
AGAAAGACCTCAAAAAAGCAAAACTGTCTTTTGGAGAGTGGGTCCTTGTAGTACAAATGCCCCCCACTAGGTAAGTGGCTTAGGAACCCATCGGCATCAGTGTGTCAGCTAGTGTACTGAGAGGTTGCGTCAGCTTCAGTGAATTTTTGTTTTGATTTTTTCAACACATTTGCCCAGTCATGATAGGTGATTTACAAGTGTGTCTGTCCACACCATTGAATGTTCAGCAGTTTTTGACCAAAAGAAGCAGGAACCTAATGCCCCACCTTCCCTATTCACCTGAACTCATTGTAACCAAATTTTTCTTTGTTTCCCCAGATGAAAAAAGTCCTCTAAGTGAAACATTTTGCCAATGTAGAAGAGGTGAAATAAAAAATGTCAGAGGCACTAGAAGGCACCAAAATGGATGAGCTCAAAAACTGTTTTGAGCAATGAAAAAAGTGTCTCAATAGATATATTGCATCACACAGAGAGTATATTGGTGGTGACTGAAGTCTAAACATGTAAAGACAAATACAAAACATTTTATAAATAAATGCCTTTTTTGAGGTCTCTCCTTTTAGAATTGCTTTGGATATAATTAGTTAAGATGAGGTCATATTGGAGTAATGTGGTTCTCTAATGCAATATGACTAATGTTCTTATAAGAAGAGGAAATCTGGGCACAGACAGCAAACAAGG
>NW_007064304.1:0-719 GCF_000164805.1 Carlito syrichta | reverse complement strand
CTGCCCGGTTCCTAACAGGCCACAGACTGGTACTGGTCCCCAGCAGGAAGGGGAGGGGGAAGGTGGGGGGGAACGGCTCTGGTGTACTCCCCAAGGTGCCCCATTCATTCATTCAGTTACTATGTAGCCACACCCCCCCCCCAGACAGGCTCATTTTCCCCCAGCGGCCTCCAAGACTTCAGCCCACCCCAGGTTGTGTTCAGCTGTGTACACGCTCTCACTCCAGCACCCAATGTGCATGTCTTTCTCAGGTTCGAGATCACTCTGAAGACCCCACATGTCCCGCAGGTGGCTCCCTCCTGCTTTAATTTCCCCTGAAGTATGGCCATGACCTTCCAGAAAGTTTCAACAGATATTCCCTGTCAGTCTCTCCCCTTGAGAATCCACGAGAACAGATGAGGTGTGGTGGCTCACGCCTATAATCCCAGTGCTTTGGAAGGCCGAGGCGGGAGGACTGCTTGAGTCCAGGAGTTCAAGACCAGCCTGGGCAACATAACTCTGTCTCTATTAAAAAACACAAGATTCTTTTTTTTTTTTTCTGAGTTGGAGTTTCACTGTTTGTCGCCCACGCTGGAGTGCAGTGGCCTGCTCACGGTCACCGCAGCCTCGACCTGCTGGGCTCTGGCGATCCTTCCGCCTCAGCCTTTCGAGCTGCTGGAACTATATATGCACGCCACCGCGACCGGCTAAGGATTCTTAATCCCAAGGGACCTATGAGG
>NW_007064303.1:0-988 GCF_000164805.1 Carlito syrichta | reverse complement strand
GAAGGTGGGACACACCTCATTAATAAGGGTACCTCACAAGGGAACATTTGTATACCTCACCCTCAATTGTAACCCACAATTTCAAAATAAAAATTAAAAGGGAAAAAAAAAGTCTCACTTTGGAGCAGAGCAGAGAGACTTACTGTCCATTATAAGAGATTTAAGTTTTCTAATTCAGAGTTTATCTCCAGTAATCTCACATATTTTGTATTTTACATACAGGGTCTCATTTTGCTGGCCAGGCTGGAATGCGATGGTGGTTTTTCCTCAATTCCTGGGCTCAATGATCCTGCTTCCTCAGTTTCCTGAACAGCTAGGGATGTTGGTATGTTCCAGGCATGGGATATTGTTATATTTACCAGCTGGTCTCAAACTCCTGGCCTCAAGCAATTCTCCAAGATAAGTCTCCCATCATATTGAGATTGCAGGCAAGAGTCAGTGAATAGTTCAACAGTAAAAAATAAATTAAAAGGAACTAAAAATGCTCAGCACAACACAATGATTCTTTTTTTGAGTTGAGGTCTCACTCTGTCACCCAGACTGGAGTGCAGTGGCACACTCCTGGCCACCACAGCCTTGACCTGCTGGGGTCCAGCAATCCTTCCACCTCAGCCTTCAAAGTAGCCAGAACTTCAGGAATGGGCTATCTTGCCCAGCTAATTTTTGATTTACTGTTGAGAAGACATCTCACCAAGTTGCCCAGGTGGGTCTCAAACCCACAGGTAAGCAATCCACTCGCCTCAGTCTCCCAAAGTGCTGGAATTACAGGCTGAACCACAGAGCCCGGCCCACAAATGAATATTAAGTCATAATTTCACTAAAGAATAAAAGGCATGGCCGGGCTCCGTGGCTCAGCCTGTAATCCTGTGCCTTTGGGAGGCTGAGGTGAGTGGATTGCCTGAGCCCACGGGTTCGAGACTTGCCTGGGCAGCAATACCTCATCTCTACAATAAATCAAAAAATCAGCCGGGCGTGGTAGCATATGCCG
>NW_007064302.1:0-696 GCF_000164805.1 Carlito syrichta | reverse complement strand
CCAAGCCACAGAGAGTAAGAGCAACACAGCCCCACAACTTGATGCCATGTTTGGGATCTTTCTGAGTCCTGATATAGCCCTAAGTTGCCGTGTTTGGGTCTACTAAGTCAAGATATAGCATGAGAAGTGAGGTCACAGGTGTACAAAAAAGAGTCCTGTACATAAACTCAAGAATGAGTCCAAGGCCTGGCACTGAGATTAAAGAGTTTGATTCAACAATTCTTTTATGTCAAAGTCAATGTCAAAACACTTACACTTATAACAGCTTCATCAGACAAGAGAAAATTGGGGTTTCACTTACAGAATCATCTGACACCCTCTGTAATGAAAGGAAACAGAGGAATCCTAATCAATTTTCCTTTTTTAAATGGAAAGCTAAACTCTTGCCCATTTTTGAACTACTGTTCTATTCAGAGAACTATTATTCATAAGTTAAGTATCCATTTCTAAGTTCTTATGAACATCATGCAGGAGACAGCCATGGAGTACCCAAGCATTAAGCAAAAGTGCTGGCCTTGTGGTCTGCATCACTTCCCAGGGAATAAACCGGTTTTGCTCAGGCATCGTAGAAGCATTACTGCAAATGCCACCAGCATTATTCAAAGCAGAATAAGCCACGTGATGCTCTCTGTCCACGTACTCTTGGCCTGTTATCCTTCCTTTCATCATTACTAATCTCTTAACTAGAACCTTTAC
>NW_007064301.1:0-569 GCF_000164805.1 Carlito syrichta | reverse complement strand
CCAGCTGGCTTAGCTAATTAAGTCAGCTAGGTAAGTCATCTGGCTATCCAGCTATCTAGCAAGGTTGAGAGCTAGTTAAGTCAGCTGCTAGCAATCACTAACTAGTAATCAGTAAGTTGAGTCAGTTGGCTAGCGAACTAGCTATCAGGTTATTTCAACTAGTTATGTAAGCTGGATAGTCTAGCTAGGTATCAAGCTAGTAAAGTCAGCTGGATAGCCAGCTGGCTAGCTATTTAAGTCAACTAGTTAATTCAGTTGGCCTCCCAGCTGGCTAACCAGCTGGCTACATAGTTAAGTCAGCTAATTAATTCAGCTGGCCAGCGAGCTGGCTAGCTAGTTGTCAGCTAGTTAAGTCTGCAGGTCAGCCAGCTGGATAGCTAGTTAAGCCAGCTAGTTAAGTCAGCTATCCAGCCAGCTGGCTAGCTAGGTAGCTAGCTAGTTAAGTAAGCTAATTAAGTCAGATAGTTAACTATCTATTTAGATAAGTCAGTCAAGTCACCTGGCTAGCCAGTTACTGAGCAGGGTAGCTAGCTAGATAAACCAGTGGCTAGCCAGCTGGTTAGCTAGTT
>NW_007064300.1:0-724 GCF_000164805.1 Carlito syrichta | reverse complement strand
TTGAATGATCTCATGGAAAGTTTGTTCCAGTGTGGTCTCTGTCTCTCTTTCTGCCTCAGGGAGTCCGATTACTCTTAGGTTTGGTCTCTCGAAGTAATCGCTCATCTCTTGAAGGTTTTGTTCTGTGTTTTTAAGAGTTAGGGTTATTTCTTTATTTTGGTCCTCAAGCTCTGAGATTCTTTCTTCTGCTTGGGTAATTCTGCTCCCATGCTTATCAAGTTGTTGCTTAATTCATTCACAGTATTCTATATTAATGTTATCTCAGATATCAGCTCCTTCCTGGAAAGGAAAACCTCAAACTCAAATGGGGTGCATCTTACTCTCTCAAATTCACCCGCACCTCCTATATATTGAGTGTGTACTTTCCGGTAATAATATAACTCTTTCACTTTCACTTTTGTTTTGTTCTGACTCTACCCTAAATTATTTCTTGTGATAATATCAAGAACCTGAGTACCAAGCTGAGGTTGAGGGTCTCACCTGCTTCAGGAGACCCTTCCTAGTTTGCCAGTATCACGACTTTTCAACTTTTCAACTCAACAAATATTTAATTTGGGAATTCATTATAGAACAATATAACTGCTGTTTTCCATGCAATATGGGAGTTATGTGTGCTGAGCCTCTTTTCTTTAGAATCCTAGAAGTCTACCCTTCTTAACATTCTCTTTTTCTGTCTTGAACTAAAAAGCAGCAAAATCAGTCGTACCAAGTATTTGTATTACCT
>NW_007064299.1:0-1098 GCF_000164805.1 Carlito syrichta | reverse complement strand
CGCAGCCTCGACCTGCTGGGCTCCGGTGATCCTTCCACCTCAGCCTTCCAAGGAGCTGTAACTACAGGCACGCCCTACCATGCCTGACTGATTTTTTGATTTACTGTAGAGAGGAGGTCTCACCAAGTTGCCCAGGTGGGTCTCGAACCCACGAGTTCAGGCAATCCACTCACCTCAGCCTCCCAAAGGCATGGGATTGCAGGCTGAGCCACCGAGCCCAGCTTTTTATTTTTGAGTTGGATTCTCACTCTTTTCGCCCAGGCTAGAGTGCAGTGAGGTGCTCATGGCCATCACAGACTCCAACTGGTGGACTCAGGCTATCCTTCTGCCTCAGACTTCCAAGTAGCTGGAAGGTACTGGAGATGCACGCCACCATGTCCGGCTCACAGGTTAACTGACAAATCAACCAATCCAAGTTGTGCCTGAAAATGATAAGGCCCACAACTAGTTATCACCTGGAGAGCTGGCCATATATAAAACCTGGCTCTATCCTCTTCCTAATGCCTTTACTCCTGGATTGGCCTCCTACGCTCCCAGTTAGGTTCTAGTAGTCTCAATTCAGTTTTCCATCTAAGACCGAAAAGCCTTTTGGCTAAAGCCAAGTAGCTCTAAAGCTGCTTCTAAAGAATTAGGGAAAACAGTCTTCTCTATCCTCCTACAGCATACTCATAAACTAGGACCTGAGTTCTGTATTCTTTTCTTCCACAACCACTGTATGCTGGAGTCCAGCATTTTAACTTTGGAAGCAAAGGCATAATGGGCCATCTACTCTTTGTTGCTGTCCCTGTCCTCTCTTCTACTCCCCTGAATTGGTGCAGCCTTGATTGTATAGGCATACACCTTGTCATGTGTTCCCTGTTCTTCAATTCACTACTATCCTTTCTCTTTTTTTAACCAAAACTTGAGCTGGGTACTATGAGGAAACACAGTCACACTGAATGGTTCCAGTTCTCTGAATAGCAAGATGAAGAAGGTATCCACAGGAGCAAGGAGGATTTGTTAAGATTACTAAATGTTATAAAAGAGGTTGGAGATGTGTTCCTGGTGCCAATACCAAGAGAAAAGGCAAGGAGTAAAATCACCACAAACAGCAAGGGA
>NW_007064298.1:0-658 GCF_000164805.1 Carlito syrichta | reverse complement strand
TTTTAATCTCTCCATTATTGTTTTGATATCTACATTTGCATTTTGAGACCCTTCTTTCTGGGGACTTTTCATTGTTTGTATTCCAAAGTCAATTTTCTCAGTGTCTGCCCTCCCGGGCGTCTGGGAGAGACCCATACTCTTCTTTTGGTTTTTCTTCATTTCTGTAGATTTTTCTCCCTTTACCCTTTTCCCTCCCCCTCTTCAATTCTGTTTTTGAGGGAAGGTGGGGTTGCTTTCATTTCTCTTCTGCAATGACCTGTTCTTCCTTATGAGGGTCTTCTGGCTTTGTTCACTTTTCCCTCTGCTTTACAGTCTGTCTATTCAGCAGTTTGCAGTCTTGGTCCCTAGATTTAAAAAGGGGGCATATAGAAGAGGAAAATAATGGAGGAAGGGGGGGTCAATAGGGAGTTAGAAAGAGAGAAGCGCGAGAGGGAAAACAGATATACATACCATCTATCAGGTGAGAATGAGACACAGGGCTGGGAAGAGGTGAAGAAAGACACGTAAGAAAGAGTACTGATAGCTACATAGTACTAAAGAGTACTGAAGCAACACAGAGACAGGGCAATAAAATCGAGAAACAGTGTAAGTCAGAAGGTAAACAACAAACGTGATCTAAACCAACAGTTACAATGATAAAATCATAAGTCAAAATGAG
>NW_007064297.1:0-1300 GCF_000164805.1 Carlito syrichta | reverse complement strand
ATGCTTAGCTAACCACCTGCTTGCTTCTACAGCTCCTGTCACTATCTAACTGCAATCACACAAGATGCCCCAAGTCAAAACCACTAAGTTAAGTCCTCCCCAATTCCTGACCCATTTCCTGAGAGAAAATGATTGCTGATGCTGTCTTAAACCATTAACTTTTGGTGTCATTTGTTATGTGATATTAGATAACTGAAAGCCCTGTCTTCAGAAGCTCAAGGTAAAACATCAACCATTTACTTTCATGGAGCTTCTTTTATAAATCTTCCCCATCCTTGGCAAGTGAAGAACAACTATTTTCAGTGTTGCAGTTATGGGATAGCTGTTTGGACTTACTATCAACCCTAAATTTGTAGATACAATTACCAAATAGATCACAGTCATTCATTTATCTATTTTAATATTTATTTGTAGAGGCAGGTTTTGGCTATGTTGCCTGGGCTGATCTCAAACTCCTGGCTCAATTGATCTTCCTGTCTTGGCTTCCAAAACTGCTGGGATTATAGTCATCGTGTCCTATTTGTGAATTTAATCAACCAATCATTTTCTCAACATAGATGGGACACTTTCTCTGACTCCCTGCATTAAAAATTCCTTCCACATGTTCCCAAGTACCCAGGCCCTGGATGCTAACTTTATCATACAGCATTAAACTGCTTTGTCTTGTTCCTTCTCTCCCACTGACCAGTAGCAAATTCACTGTGATGTTCATCTTTGTATCCCTACCAACTAGGACTAGTGCCTGCAGTAGCACTAGTCAAATAAAGCAAATCCAAACAAACATGAAACCCCCACTTAACTGAAGGAAGGCTGCTGGTTCCTGGACATAGAAGTAATTTGTTCAGACAGTCGCTGTACTATAGGAGTTTACAGGTCAGCGCTGGACCCAGTCTGTCCACTGCAGTTAGTGAGCTGCCAGAATCGAGTCCTGTGGTCGGACCCAGGGACGACAGAGCAACGCACTGCCATGGGAGGTGGAAAGGGCCAAGGAAAAGGATTCACTCATCTACTCCACAAATATTTGTATCAATCATCGTAGCATATGCAGCACATGGCAAACGCTCAATATCCATGAAACACCAGGTGACGGGATGCAACAGCAAAGAAAACTGCGGTGGCACATGCACTGGTGGACCTCATTGTGTGGCGAAGGATGACAGTAGACAGAATTATGTAAAATTATGCTAGATGTGGAGCAGGAAAATAACAGACGGTTGAAATTCTCTAAGGACGTGAGCTCCTTCGGCGGGGGCAGTCGTGGGCGGGCTTTGAGCAGGAGTGGTCATGAACGGTACGGACG
>NW_007064296.1:0-1134 GCF_000164805.1 Carlito syrichta | reverse complement strand
AGGTTCTAGTAGTCTGAATTCAGTGTTCCATCTAAGACTGAAAAGTCTTTTGGCTAAAGCCAAGTAGCTCATAAGCTGATTCTAAAGCATCAGAAAACAGTCTTCTTTATCCTCCTACAGCATACTCATAACTGGGACCTGTGATTGGTCAAGTTTTTCTTCCACAGCCAATGGATGCTAGAGTCCAGCATCTTAACTTTAGAAGCAAAGGCATAATGGGCAATCTACTCTTTGTTTCTGTCCCTGTCCTCTCTTCTAATCCCCTCAATGGCTGCAGACTTGATTTTATGAGAATATACTTTGTCATGTGTTCCCTTTTCTTCAATTCACTACTATCTTTCCTCTTTTTAACCAAAATTGAGCTGGGTGCTATGAGGCAACACAGTCCCACTGACTGGTTCAGTTCCTCTGAATAACAACGTGAGGAAGCTTTTCACAGGAGCAAGGAGGATTTGTTAAGGCTACTAAACGTTACAAAGGACGGTTGGAGATGCGCTCCCGGTGCCAACACCAAGACAAAAGGCAAGGAATGAAATCACCATTAACAGCAAGGCATCCTGATGAAAGAGATGCTGAAATGGTAACCCTTCACTCGATCCACATGCTCCTAGTCAAGTCATGGCCCACTGCATAGGACAGTGGGTATGTGACTTCTACCTTTGAGCCTCTCTCTTCCACACCGAAAGGCACATTTCATAAACTCCTTCAATGTACTGTTGTAGAGCACGAATCTGCTAAACTGTGTTTGTTCACTTTAGGATTCAGGTTTAAATTGTTCACTTTTGAGTACATAATTTTACAAAAAGTGAAAAGCGTTTTAAAAACATGGGAGGAAGAAGACAGGTCAGAAAGAAGAAGATGAAGCATATATCTATGATGTTTTGATATTCCTCGGCTTAGATTCCCCCCATCTCCTCATTTGTACAGGGTAGATTGAGATAGCTGCTGTTACCTGGCACAGAGTACAACGATTTTTATGGATATTACTGCATGTTTTTTCATCTGAATATAATTTACGCTTGGAAATTTGAATTTCATATTTTGGTTGTCGAAGAGTTTGGTTGTCCACCATTTAAGGCAAGGAAACATTCATCCTTAATAACTAGCAGGTTTCAGTAAAATGTTCTTAAGGGA
>NW_007064295.1:0-823 GCF_000164805.1 Carlito syrichta | reverse complement strand
CACTGCTCATAACATATTTTGAGCGCATCCATCTTGATCCCTTTTAGGGCTTTTGCTGTTTTTTCCTTTCACGTTTTCCACACTGGCAAAATGTTTCCCTGTGAGGATTTTTTTTCATCTGGAGAAATGAATAAAATGTCGTTTAGGGTGTGATCGGGGAACACGGAATGAGAGGCATGGTGGGCATGTTGTTTTTGGTAAAAAACTGATGAACACTCAACAAGGTGTGCGCAGGTGTGCTCATAAATCACCCACCATGAAACAGACAAATGGATTGAAAGAATCTCTTTAAAAAATTCACTGAAGCCAAAAGCAGTCTCTCAAAGCAATACTAGCTGGTACTCTGATGCCCATGGATACCTAGAACACTTACCTAGCAGGGGAGTTCTGTACTGCAAGGGGCCCGCTCTCCAAAAATAATTCCTGTTTTTGTGTGTATATGTGTGTGTCCCTCCTAATATGTCACTTTTGAAACCTTGTCAGGGGAAAATTTACCCAGAATGCTGTTCCATGGTCAGCTCTAAATTAAGCTGATTCCCAGGCAAGATGACAAATTGCCCTATCTCTCTTGCCTGATTTTTAACTTTTAAAATGGTAGTGAGAGGTAGCAAGGACTGGCAGGACCCTTGGGAAGAGATTCACATTCATAAAATGCTAATGATGTGCCAAGTGAACAAGACTTTATCCCCGCAGGCTTCCAGTGCAAATTACCCAAATTAAGCTCATGTTTACCTGTCTTATGTGATTGTTTTTGCAAAGTCTTGATTCTTGTTGCTGTTGTCAAAGTTAGTGAAAATGAAATAAGGTGGTATCTCTGGAAATC
>NW_007064294.1:0-770 GCF_000164805.1 Carlito syrichta | reverse complement strand
TAACATTTCCAGTACTGGTCATTTCTCTAAAGTGCTGTCAATGCAATCAAATAAGAAAAATTAGGCCAGATTTGGTGGCTCAGCCTGTCATCCCAGCACTTTGGGAGGCCAAGGTGAGTGAATTGCCTGAGCCCATGGGTTTGAGAACCGCCTGGGCAATCTTTTTTTTTTGTGAGTTGAAGTCTCACTCTGTCACCCAGACTGGAGTGCAGTGGCCACTCCCGGCCACCGCAGCCTTGATCTGCTGGGCTCCAGCAATCCTTCTGCCTCAGCCTTCCAAGTAACTGTAACTACAGGCGCGTGCTACCACACCCGGCTAATACAATAAAGATTATTTTTTGGCCGGGCTTGGTGGCTTAGCCTGTAATCCCAGCACTTTGGGAGGCCGAGGTGATTGAATTGCCTGAGCCCGCAGGGTTGAGAACCGCCTGGGCAACTTGGAGAGACCTCATCTGTACAATAAATCAAAAATTAGCCGGGAATGGTAGCGTGTGCCTGTAGTTCTAACTACTTGGAAGGCTGAGGCAGAAGGATTGCAGGAGTCCAGCAGGTTGACTCTGGGGTTGCTGTGAGTGTGCCACTGCATTCCATCCTCAGCAACAGAGTGAGACTCCAATTCAAAAAAGAAAGAAAGAAAACGTAAAGAAAAACAACACCATTCCTTGCACCAACAGGACAAGAGGGAAAACACACTAAGACAAATAAAATGGGAACTTTGCCAGACTTAAAAAGAAAATAAAAACCAGCTAAAAACTCTATTAAGGACAGGA
>NW_007064293.1:0-612 GCF_000164805.1 Carlito syrichta | reverse complement strand
CACTCGGAGAACAATCCTAGCCCATGATAGCTGCTGCTTTCCAAAAGTTCTTCAAAGTCCCTGGAAGTTGTCCTAATTTAGGCAGCCAAGCCACCAGAAAGGTTTGGTCTCCGAGAGAGCATTGAGAGTAGGTGGCACATGGCCATGACCTATCCCCACCCCGAGCTGTACATGACGAAAGGTCTGCTTGGTTGAGTGTGGCCGAGAAGATGATGCTGTGTCTTCCCTCAGCTCCCAGACCGGAGAGTCAGTGTCTTCTTCCTTCCAGCTCTGAGTCATGGAGGCTCCGTTCCTGGCAAGTGAGTCCGAGAGGCTGGGGCTTCCTTCCCCCATCTGTTGCCCACTCACAGGATTGGAGCTCTGTGCAGGGCCGGGCAGGCCGGGACAGTGGGGTTCAGATTGTCTTCATGCTGCTTTTCTTGTAGAGCAGAGGTTACATGCTGGTGGCGATCACCTGTTAGGACCTGGACACCTGGCCTCACTCAGCACCCACCCCTGAAGCATGGATGTCACTCCAAGAGAAGTGGGTCTCTGTCCTTCCCGTTGGCTCCCGCGCATGGGTTTGGAGAAGGTTTTCCTCGCAGTAGAGGCACTGTCTATGATCACAGCACT
>NW_007064292.1:0-1528 GCF_000164805.1 Carlito syrichta | reverse complement strand
CATCTCAGAATAGAAAGTCAGGATGCCTGTGCAGAAACAAGACATGGTTAATCTCAGCCTTGTCAATCACACTAAATTCCAAAGGACTGGCTCACAGACTTTCACCTGTTCCAGGTACATCTGAGGCCACGACTGACAGATGTCAGTCAGACAGACTGACAGATGTAAACAGACTGTGTTACCTTGAGCAAAAATCTCTGCCTGAGGGGTAAGGACACGATGCCAAACAAGTTATGATGGAGTTTTTAGGCAGATGTGAGGTTAGGAGAATCTGATTTACGCTCCTGGGTAAAAAGCAGTAGAAAATATTCATATATGGGCAATGATATAGAAACGCTGTCACTTTTCTGAATATACTAATTAAAGGTATTTAACAGAAAAATGAGAAAGAACAAGAATGAGGAAGTCATAGACGGAAGGACTGGAAGTAAGAATAGAAACAAGTTAAACAAAAAGATATACATCTAAATATCTTGAAAACACATTTCATATTGTAAAAATAAGAAAATAATGATGATCATAAATATGACTTAAATTGACAAAAACTTGAGTAGTAGATTTGTCAAAAGGAGTTCAGAATTTCTAAACTCTTCATTTTGAGGATAAAGGCATATAAATCATTCTGCTGTTAACCTTGACAGTTTAATAATGGTTTTAAAAACCTTCAAAAAATTGCTAAACACTAAGAGAATTAAAAGCACATCTATAGTAGACTCAGTTTAGTAATTCATTCCACAAACATTTATTGGTCCCTGTTATGGGCCAGGCACTGGGCCAGAGTCTTAGGTGCAAAGTCAACAGAAAAACAGTCCCTGCAAAGCAAATGAAAACCAAAAAAGAGGAAGAAATAAAAAAGGCAAAGAAATAAAAACAGGGTAAATCAAGACCAAACACAAGGCAATAAATTAGTTAATTAGACAAACTTTGGTTGGGTTAAGAGACAAAATCCAATTAAAAGCTGTTTTTCCAGGAAGAGTCTTGAAGTAAGTTGACTTAGAAAGGTTAAAATCTGAAAGTGGAAAAATGCATTAAGCAAAAATGAAGTCAACAGGCCAGAATTCATATCAGACAAAGTAGAAGATGAGGGAAAAACAATGCATTCAATTTTGACAAGAGGAATAGATCACGGTGAAGGTTTGACAGTTAAATCCTTGATGTTCCAAATGTGTAGTCTTAAAATTTACAAGCAAAAACTTACAAATGCTGAAGAGATGAAAACAGAAGAGTCAAAGAAGACCTTATCACCCCGCCTTCAATTTGGTAGATGAAGTAGACCAGAGTAAAAGACTACAGGGTATTTTAATTATATAAGTAATAGGTTTATGCCAACATAAATCCATTTTACAACTTTTTGTCACTACAGAGAACATACTACCTTTCAAAGTATACACAAGCAGTTGATCATATACTAGGGCACAAAGAAAACTCACAGTAAATTCCCCAAAGAAAAAATTGAAAAAGCACCATGTTTCCTGACCACATCCCAAATTAATAACCAACATTCTAACTACTGGAAATAAAAAAGCAC
>NW_007064291.1:0-926 GCF_000164805.1 Carlito syrichta | reverse complement strand
AGGATGGTGCTGAGTTCATTAAGGCTACATCTACATATTTCTTTGATACTATCTCTTGTAGTCAATGCAGAGGAAACTACCATGATTGATTTTGTGTTTCTATTTTATTGCTTGTGTTTTTTTCTTTCCTTTTTTACAGGTCCTTAAAGAAACTAGTGTCTCAATTTACATATTTAAACTACATTCTTCTGTGACTTGGTGAGATGTATTCATGTTAATACATCTGGTTCTAGTTTGTTTCCTTTTTACAGCTGTGTGGTGATTTATTTTATTAGTACACTACAGTATTTTGATCTATTTGTGGGTTGATAGACAATAGAGCCTTTTCATAAAAGTAAATCATTTGTAAACAACCTTATACATGTGACCTGGTGAACATTGTCAAAACTTTCTCAAAGACATCACTGACACTTAATGTTGCAGCTTCATTCATTTATTCTAGAAATAAAATCACATTTCATGTGATTAAATCTGCAAATCATTGAGTGTGTATAAAGTTGAGTTTTCCAATTCATGAGTCCATTTATTTTTCTTTTGTTGTGAAATACCCATCTGTCTTTTGCTTACACTTTAACTGTATTTTATATTAAAGATTTATAAATCTTTCATATATATAGTGCATATGAAGGCTTTGTCAATTATTTGTATCCCAATTGTGTTTTCCTAAGCATATAATTTAATTTCAAATTATTTGAATTTAACTTTCTTATTTCTCTGAGTTCACAAATATATTTTTTATGATATTTTACCTTTTAAAATAAATTTATAATGGCCCTCACAGTAATGTCAGAAAATGAACTTTCAAAACCTTTACTTTGGTATTTTAAAGTGAATCACATAAAATAAAGCCATTATTGGAATTAACTAACTTTCTGTTTAACGTATCTTATGACACACTTTACACACATAAAATGAATTAAATGGTG
>NW_007064290.1:0-765 GCF_000164805.1 Carlito syrichta | reverse complement strand
ATATACCTTTGTAGTTTTCTTTTTACATGGTGGTATATTCAAACCTTGAGTTATATCACTAAAAATTAGAATACTAATGAATATGTGAATATGAGAAGTGCAGTTATAAGGTTTTAAAAATGTATCTGTACAATTTATGGTTACTTACTAGTAAACTATCTCTAGTCTTCCTACATTATGTTTACTACTCTACTAATGCCACCAAAATGCTTAGCAATTGTCGTTTCCAGGCCGTTTGCTGTGAGGCAATGTAGCAGTCTAATTCTTTAAAGCTGGTTTCTTGTGGCCGGATGTAGTGGCTCACGTCTGTAATCCTAGTGCTTTGGGAGGCCGAGGTGGGAGGACCGCTTGAGCCCAGGAGTTTGAGACCAGCCTGGGCAACATAGTGAGACCTAGTCTCTACAAAAAAATACAAAAATTAGCCAGTCGTGGTGGCGCACACCTGAATTCCCAGCTACTCGAGAGGCTAGGATGGGAGGATCACCCAAGTCCAGGTGGTTGAGGCTGCAGTGAGCTATGATCATGCCACTGCACTCCAGCCTGGGCAACAGAGTGAGATCTTGTCTCTAAAAACAACAACAGCAACAGCAGCAACAAGCTGGTTCCTTGAATATATCATTTTATTCCTTCTTTTGTCCTTTGATGTTTAAAGGACACTTCACATTTGAAAACTGGGATTTAGGTTGATTCTTTTTTTTTTTTTGAGTCAGAGTCTCACCCTGTCACCCAGACTATAGTGCAGTAGCACACTGCAGCCTTGACCTG
>NW_007064289.1:0-600 GCF_000164805.1 Carlito syrichta | reverse complement strand
ACTCAGCCTTCCGAGTAGCCAGAATTACAGGCATGCGCTACCACGCCCGGCTGATTTTTTGATTTATTGTAGAGATGAGGTCTCGCTGCCCAGGCGGGTCTCGAACCCGCGGGCTCAGGCAATCCACTCACCTCAGCCTCCCAAAGGCGCGGGATTACAGGCTGAGCCACCGAGCCCGGCTTTATGTTAATTATTGAAGCTGGGTTATGTATACCTAGCAGTTCACCACAGTACTCTCCTTTTGGTTTGGAAAATTCCATGATAAAAACGTAAAAATAAAAAAGGGAGGCAAGATAGTATGTTCATAATGTCAGTACTTTGGGAGGATGAGGTGGAAGGATGACTTGAGGCCAGGAGTTTGAGACCAGCCTGAGCACCATAGCAAGACCCCATCTCCACAATAAATAAAATATTAGCCAAACGTGGTGGTGCATGCCTGTAAGCTCAGCTGGGAGGTTCAGGAGTTCAAGGCTGCAGTGAGCTATGATCACTGTGCTCTTCCAGCCTGGGTGACAGAGTGAGATCCTGTCTCAAAAACAAAAAGAACAACAACAACAACAAAAAAAACAGAAGGAAAAAAGGGGCTGGGCATGGTGGCTC
>NW_007064288.1:0-325 GCF_000164805.1 Carlito syrichta | reverse complement strand
ATTTTCTGTCTTTTTGCATCTATGTTTGCTTGTTTGTTAATCTGGCCAGGGGTCTGTTGATCTTATTTATTTCTTCAAATAGGAAACTTTTCATCTTGATGATATTTTTAGTCTTCATTTTATTCAGCAGTGACCCTCTTTTGAAAATTTCTACAGTACTGATAACGGGATCAGATAGCTCTTGTCTTTCCAGCTCCCTTAGGTGTAACATTTGACTATTTACTTGATATCTTTCTATTTTCTTGATAGGTGCCTACAGTGCTATAGAATTCCCTCTGATCACTGATTTCATGATATTCTAGAAGTTTGAGTATGCTGTATCTTG
>NW_007064287.1:0-1320 GCF_000164805.1 Carlito syrichta | reverse complement strand
TACATTGGCTAAGACTGTCAAGGTCCTTTCTTTGAGGGAGAGGAAATTTTGCAAAACCTAATGGTTGGCCCCATAGTCTTGATAATCAAAGTCTTTGTTATTAGGATATTTTATTCCACCATTTTAATAACAGTCTTTAGTTTGCTTGAAATCCTTTAGTTTCTTGCTGGGGCCTAGTTGGTTATCATAAGTATTTTATTTACCATGAACTCTCATAACATTCATTGGCTATAAAAAATTAAAGTAATAACTTCAAAAAATTTTGATCATTTGGAACATCTACCTACTTTTTTGTCTTTTTGTCTTTTTTTCCCTTCCATCATCAATATTTTCTTGGATTCAAAAGGACAGGGAACATTGGTTCATTTTGTTTACTACCAATACCTCAGAACCTAGAGTAACTAATGCTTGGCCTACAAAAGACTTTTCAAAATGCTGTTGAAGGAACAGAAAAAAGGACACATAGGCCTGTCCCTCGATCATCCCTCCACACTCATGAAGTTGTACTTCATTTCTGAGGACATTTCAGGAACCGAAACAGTTCTTCACGTAGGCTAAACTCAGATGTGAGCATTGTTTCTGTGTCTTCCAGCCTTGTTTCTCCAGGTAGGTTCAAAACCATCTATTTGTGAAGTAGCTCTGACAATATTGTACAGTTAAAGTGTATGTGTTTAAAAACAAACTAGAAATGTTCATGCAACACTGTTCTTTTAGGGGTGATGGGGTTGAGGATAAATCTTCTTTATTTCCCTAGACTTCTCTGTTGTTTGGAGTTTCAAATGGTGAGTTGGCCTGGCTCAAAGATATCCTCCGGGTGGCAATGACTATGCTGTCCCCCTGGTTCTGGTGGGTAGAGTTTGCAGCTTGAGATGGGCCTGTGGCAGGGCACCATCTCCTTGGCCACAATGACTTATTGAGGGATAGAAGGTGACCCAAACTCTTCCAATCAGAACCCTTCCTTGGGAGTTTTTGAACCAATAGATCTGGAAAGATATTCTTCTGGAGGGACTTACAGCTACCTTTCTCAATGGAGAAAAGCCATCTTTGTCTTTAAAAGTGTGAAACCACACCACTGAAGAATGCCGCAGTGCAAGATGGAATCAGTCCTGGCCAGACTTCAGCCCCCAGAGTCTGTCAACCCCAGGCCAGCTCCTCTTCTGCCACCTCAAGGACTCCATTCTTCCTTTCTGGAAGAATGACCCCCTGGTCCTTACAGGAAACCACCATTTTCTTTGTTTGAGTTGAATTTCTGTTGCTTGCAACCAAAAGTTTCCTGATGCTGTCATTCTAACGCGTTGGAATATATTAAATTGAATGGGA
>NW_007064286.1:0-755 GCF_000164805.1 Carlito syrichta | reverse complement strand
GGTAGGTGGTGGGGGCTTTGTCGAAGATGAATTGGTTGAGAAATCGAGGTTTTGCTTCTGGAATCTCAAATTCTGTTCCATTGATCTATATGCCTGTTCCTGTACCAATACCAAGCTGTTTTGATGATTGTAGCTTTATAGTAAAGTTTGAAATCTGGTATTGTGATACCACCTGCTTTGTTTTTTTTTTGCTGAGGATTGTTCTGGCTATTCTTGGATGTTTGTGTTTCCATATGAATTCCTGTGTTGTTTTTTCTAGGTCTGAGAAGAATGTTGCTGGTAATTTGATGGGTATTGCATTGAATTTGTAGATTGTCTTAGGTAAGATGGACATCTTCACAATGTTGATTCTTCCAATCCATGAGCATGGGATATTTTTCCACTTGTTTGTGTCATCTTTGATTTCTTTGAGCAGTGTTTTGTAATTTTCATTGTAAAGGTCTTTCACGTCTCTGGTTAGGAAGATGCCAAGGTATTTCATTTTTTTTGTAGCTATTGTGAATGGAACTGTGTTTTTTATTTGGGTTTCTGTTTGCTTATTATTGGTGTAGAGAAATGCGATTGTCTTTTGTACATTTATTTTGTGTCCTGAGACTTTGCCAAAGGCTTTTATCAATGTAAGGAGGCCTTTGACAGATTCTCTTGGGTTTTCAAGGTACACAATCATATCATCTGCATAGAGAGATAACTTGACTTCCTCTTTTCCTATTTGAGTACCTCTGATTGCCTCCTCTTCTCTGATTGCTTTAGCCAGG
>NW_007064285.1:0-825 GCF_000164805.1 Carlito syrichta | reverse complement strand
TCAAACCTACTACTGCTGATACCAGCAGTTTAAAAAAGAAGAAGAAAAAATCTTATTGACACCGCGTCAGAAGCTTATGATATTTAGATGGAAGCATATAGTAAGTGAGCAGTTCGTTCCTAAAACACAAGGATTCATTATGTGCTTATAGAGACTGTGCCTGGAGAAACCTTTGGTGGTCAAATGGAATTTTGTGTCATGTGCATATCAAAGCTGTTGGTATTGTCTTTTAAGTTTTATTCATTCTTGTTTAACTATATCCTGAGAAAGATTTTAAGAATCTGAGAATTTCAGACTCTCCTATTCCTTCAAGACCAGATGTTTGTGAAAATTCATCTATGCTAAGTAATGTTCAGATAAGTTGAACAAATATTTACGAGCATCTGTCAGGTAGGATAAGGTTAGTGGTTGAGTGTGGGGAATGGAAATAAAGCAAGCAAGAAATTCAGAGAAGGTGTATTATAGGCAAATTGAACTCTAGAGCATACCCTATTGTTGTGTAATTGGGATGGGGACACAGAAAAGACAGCATATACAGGAGCTTCTGACTGGAGCCTGTGTTCTGCATTATGATTCCACTCTCCCCGTCTAAAGAAAGAATTTTTGAAATGTGCTGTGACCTTAAATAAATTTAACTGAAGGCTATCGGTATTTGGTAGATGTCATCTATCTATCTATTTTCCAAGTTTTAATTTGTTTAACTGAACTTTACGGCATTGTGGTTGGAAATGCTCTTCTCCATTTATGCACATATGGATGTTCAAATTCTATCCATTCTTCAAATGTCACCTGAAAGGACCTCACTTTAGTAAAAATTTTAGTCTC
>NW_007064284.1:0-747 GCF_000164805.1 Carlito syrichta | reverse complement strand
TACACAGATTTTCAACTGCACATGTGTGTTCACAGGGCAACTGGCTTAAGAGCCAGGAAAAAAATGGAATTGGGGGAAGATAATCTCCCTGGTATGAGGGATGTGTCCCCTGACCCTTTCCTGGTAGAAAGGTCCCCATTCAGAGTCAGAGGGTCAGTGAGCCTGGGGCACATTTTCTCACCAATGAGAGGACAGCCACCAGGAACCCTTCCAGGCAGCCACAGCAACTCCCACACCAAAGAGGAGGCAGCCTTTGGGGGTTTTGGGGCTGGAAGGTGCTGAGCTTGGGGGAGTGGCCCAAGGGGATGGAGTGGAGGCAGGAGCTTTGCAGAAGAATGATTTCTTCTTTCTTTCTTTCTTTCTTTCTTTCTTTCTTTCTTTCTTTCTTTCTTTCTTTCTTTCTTTCTTTCTTCTTTGTTTTATTTCCTCACTAGATTGCCCAGGCTGCTCTCAAACCATCCAACTCGGGCAAACCTCTTGGCCTTGGTCTCCCAAACTGTTGCAATCACAAGCTGTCCATTTGGTCATCTTCCTGGTCTTCCTTCCAGGTCTTGAAATCTGGCCCGTAGGCAATACTCCTGCCAAGACCTGCCCTCACCCAAGGTTTTCTGGGTTTGCTTGGGGTCGAAGTGGAGCTTGCTATGGTGTCCATCCTGGTCTCAATCTCCCAGGATATGGCCATCTTCCCGTCTTGACCTTCCCAAGTGCAGAGTAGACAAGTGTCAATAGCTCTGCCATCCCCGCCTC
>NW_007064283.1:0-639 GCF_000164805.1 Carlito syrichta | reverse complement strand
TAGAGGATGACCCGTCACTGGGACACCCAAAATGAAGAAAGTCCAGTTAGTGAGGCACCCATTATGGAGGGGGTCAAGCAACTGTGGCATCCATCATAGAATAGTACTTGTCACTAGGCATCCACTACGAATTAGAACACCTTGATGAGTCACTAATCACAGAGGAGGACCAGACACTTGACTATGCTTCACAGAGGAAGACCAGTCACTGGGATATCCAACACAACGGATTGCCAGTCACTGGGGCACATATTTTGAAGGAGGATCAGTCATTGGAACATGCATCTATAAGAAGTCTACTTGCATACATGTTAGAGGAGATCCATTTCCTGGGGCACTCATTACAGAGGAGGGCTAGTAAATGGGAGACCCATTTTGGAGTAGAAATAATTACTAGAACACCTATCTCAGAAGAGAGCTAGTCATTGTGGCACTCATCACAAAGATGACCAGTATTGGGGCACCCATCGCAGAGGAGGCCCAATTACTTGGACACCCATTATGGAGGACCAGATACTGTGATACCCATCACAGTAGAGGACTAGTCACTGGGACACCAATTATGGTGGAGCCCTAGTTACTGGAACACCCATGACACAGTAGGGTTAGTCACTGTGGCACACAAACTGTCCCAGTAAT
>NW_007064282.1:0-795 GCF_000164805.1 Carlito syrichta | reverse complement strand
TCATCCAGGACCACTTTTGATGAGCATCTGGGTTGGTTCCATGGTTTTGCTATTATGAGTAGTGCTGCAGTGAACATGTTTGTGCAGGTGTCTTTTTGGTAGAATGATTTCTGTTTCTCTGAAAGTGAGCTTGCTGTCGCTCCATTTTTAGTGCTTTGAGAAAACACTACATTACTTTATAAAAAGGTTGAACCAGCTTAATTCCCCCAAACAGTGTAGATGCATTATCTTTTCTCTGCAGCCTCGCCAGCACCTGTTGCTTTTATACTTTTTAATATTATGTTGGCTCTGTTTTAAATTGATCACCTGAGCCCAGCAGATTGAGTCTGTGATGGCTGTGAGCATGACACTGCACTCTAGCCTGGGTGACAGAGTGAGACTGAAACTCAGAAAAGTATTTAATTGGATAATTAATTAAGCCTAGGCAGTAACTCAGACTCCATCTTGAAAGATTGGCTCTTTCAGGTTCACATTTGCTCACATTGGGGACACAGGCACTGTACCCAACCAGAAGTCTTACCTGGCAACTGCATATTGTAAGGTGGTGAATCCCGAGAAACTCTTACACAGGAACACAATACGCATGTGCTAGGACAGCTCCAGTGACACAATATGCAGTAATGACTAATTAGAAACCATTTAAATGCTCTTTAGGAGAGATATAATTAAATAAACTTTAGCACATTCATGCTCTGCGATCCTGGATGGCAGGGAAAAACAGGCAAGATGTGGACTGGGGGGAAAAATCAAATTGCAGGGAAATACATCATCTCTTCCTGGGCTGCCTGCAAGAGG
>NW_007064281.1:0-519 GCF_000164805.1 Carlito syrichta | reverse complement strand
GCATCCCAGCACAAGGAGTCACTCTCAGGGTTGGGAGAGGAAAAGGCACCTTCTGGCATGTCATTTCAAAGGTTGCCATTGACACATCCCTGCTGTTCCTTCGGCACCCCAGAACGCCTGCCTCCACCCTCCACACTCATGCCCTACAGAAAAGATGTGTCTGGGCTTGTGAAACAGAGGGCCCAGAGGTAGAGCCACCATCAAACACAGAGTGGTCAAGGCAGACTGGCAATGCCATGGCCAACCCAGGCCTGTCATCCCAGTGTTATGGGAGCTCAAGACAAGAGGATGGCCTGAACCCCTGGATTCAATACATGCCCGGGCACCTTGGTGAGATTTCATCTCTACAAGAAGCCAAAAAGATTAGCCAAACATGTTGGTACACGCCTGTCTTTAGGAACACTTGGGAGGCCACAGAGGGAGGATCGCCAGAGCCCAGCCTGTGGAAAATGGGGTGGTCAAGAGCTGGCCCCTGCACTATGACCTGGGTGACAGAGCGGGCCTCGGAATCAGAATAGG
>NW_007064280.1:0-741 GCF_000164805.1 Carlito syrichta | reverse complement strand
ACAGAAGTCACACATGGTATGATTCCATTTCCATGGAATGACCAGAACAGATAGATCCCTGAAAACAGAGCAGAGACTGGTGGTTTCCAGGGGTTGGGAGATGGAGAGAATGAGAAGAAACCTAACAGGAACAGTATACTTGGAGTGATGGAAAAATCTTGGAACTGGAGAGAGGTGATGATCACACACCATCATGAAGGTACCAAATGCCACTGCATCACTCACTTTGAAATGGTGCATTTCTGGACTGGATAAAGAAAATGTGATACATGTACACAATGGAATAGTATACAGTCATAAAGAAGGACAAATATATGGACTTTACATCAACTTGGATGGATTTGAAGTCCATCATACTCAGTGATTTATCACAGAAACAAAGAACTTATTTCCATAGGTTCTCACTCATAAGCAGAACTTGAACAATTATAATGCTATAAGAAAGCGATTGGCAGTAGTGGGAAACTGTAAGGGGAGGGGGAATGGGATTGGCAGTTCAGGGAAACTGCCAGGGGAAGGAGAGGTACACCTCATCAACAAGAGTACCTGCATAATCAATATTTGTATACCTAACCCTGAATTGTACCCCATGTCTTTATAATAAAATAAATAAATAATAAATTAATAAAGGCGGCTCAGAAAAAACTAAAAACAAAAAAGAAACTCCAACTCAAATAAAAAGTTCAGCAAAATGTATTAAAATCCATGTTAAGCATTAATACCCTCAACCTCATTACTCAT
>NW_007064279.1:0-912 GCF_000164805.1 Carlito syrichta | reverse complement strand
CCAAAGATGTGCACGTTAGGTGAATGGGTGTGTCTACATTGTCCCAGTCTGAGTGAATGTGGGTGTATGAGAGTGCTTCCAGAGATGGAATGCCATCCTGTCTAGGGTTTGTTACTTCCTTGTGCCTTGAGCTTCTAAGATGCACTCTGGTCACGTGGAACCCTAAACTGGAATAATGGAGTAAGTAATGATGCTACTTGCTTTTACTAATTCTTCTTAAATGAATAGAGAGCTCACAGTCATTTCAGTGTTTAATATTAGAAATGTTTTGATATTTATTTAGAGGTTTGGTGATATTTCTCTGCCCAGAAATATGCTCTAGGAACTTAATTCTTGTTTATATCAATTAGCCTGCAGTAAAGTTGTTTTTATAATAAATCATTTCACTTAAAGTAGCAGTGTCCAAGGACCTATTGACAATGTTAAGTAAAGACTGGTTGTACTGCGAAAGAAAACAGGTATTCCAACACAAACTAGTATAAATATTTATGGGACCATTAGTCACAATACCCAAAAGTTGTAAACAACCTGAGTGTCCATCAAGAGAAGAATAGATAAACAAAATGTGATGTATCAGAAACATATTATTTATCCTTAAATAAGGAAGAATATAGTAAAATGATGCAGCCATTGTGTAAAACAATATGGCCACTAATCTATGTAGATTGAACATGGAGTTCACATATGACCCAGTAATTCCACTTCTGGTATCTATCTCAAAGGAACTGAAAGCAGGTACTCATACAGACATGTGTGCTCCTGTGTTCGTTACAATCGCCAAAAGGTGAAAGCAGCCAAAGTGTCCATCAACAGGTGAATAAACAAACATAGTGTTGTCCATCCATCCAATGCATGTGTATACCCTGAAACTAAAAGAAAAAAAAGAAAACAACCCAAAATACCAAAGAACTG
>NW_007064278.1:0-803 GCF_000164805.1 Carlito syrichta | reverse complement strand
AAAAATAATCAGCGTCAGGAGTGGGGTGTGGATCTTTTCACTTCTTCGCAATCTCTAACATCCTCTTACTCGTCCACCAGACCCGGCGCTGTTGCCATAATGATCACATCCCCACCCCCACTTACAAGAGTTTCCTTACTCCCCAAACCTTATTCTTTATCCCTATTTTCCTGACAGAACCCAGTGCAGACACATACGTGCCTACCTGCATTCCAGAGCTTTCTAAATAAGACCGCCCTGATATGAGTCTCTTCCTTCTCCCTTTCTTGTATACCTACCTATATACCTGCTACCTTCACATAGTCAGTCTACCTTCCAAGTGCAGCTTGAATGCCCTTCTTCGGGAAGTCTTTGGAACCTTGTTGATCTTTTTCAGGATGCATTCATTTGTTTCAATCATTTGTTAATCAAACATCTAGGTGCCCACTAGTCTGTGCCCTCAAAGAGTTTTATGTTCTAGCAGGGAAAACATGTTTGAGGAGTGCTGAAAATTCAGGAATCAAGTAGGGGGTCTGCAACCAAAGATAACAGGGAGCTCTGGGGCCGGGCTTTTGAGGGAGTGTCATTCAAAAAGAAGGAACCAGCTCTGCAGAGAACCGGAAGGGCCATTCCTACTGAGCCACGTGAGTGCAAAGACACAGAGGAAAGAAAGAGCTGACTGGTGAGAGGTGGCCACAGAAAGGAGATCAACAGAGATGCACATGGGAAGGGGGAGAGCATGCTCAGTGAAGGGGAACACACAAAACACTCTAAATAGAAAATGGGTGAAATGCAGGAACAGGTATTTCTTGGCGAATGAGATA
>NW_007064277.1:0-716 GCF_000164805.1 Carlito syrichta | reverse complement strand
TAACCAGTAAGCTAACTAGTTATCTAGTGGATTAAGTCAGCTAGGGTATGTAGGCAGTTAACTATTTAAGTCAGCTTGCTAGCTAGGTAGCTAGCTAGTTAGCTAACTATTAATCAACTGGCTAGCTAGGTAGCTAGCTAATTAGCTAAATATTTAAGTCAGCTGGTTAGCTAGGTAGCTAGCTACTTAAGTCAGCTAGTTAAGTCAGCTGACTAGTCAACTGGCAAGCTAGGTAGCAAGCTAGTTAAGTCAGTTGGCTAGCTAGCTGGTTAGCTGGCTAATTCAGCTAGTTAAGAGAACTGGTTAATAAACTGACAAGTTAGCTAACTAGATAGTTAAGTCAGTTAGGTAGATACCTGGCTAGCCAGTGATGTCAGTGAGTTAAATTAGCTGGCTAGCCAACTGGCTAGCTGGTTAAGTCAGTTTGTTTAGTCAACTGTCTAGCCAGCTGGCTTTGTAGGCAACTAGCTAGATAAGTCATCTTGCTAACCAGCAGGCTGGCTGTTCAATGCACCTAAATAATTCAGCTGAGTAGCCTGCTGGCTAGGTAGGTAGCTAGTTTTTAAGTGAGATGGCTAGCTTGCTAGCTTAAGTCAGCTAGTTAATTCAGCTGGATAGCCAGCTGACTAACTGGTTAAGTCAGCTAGTTAAGACAACTGGCAACCAGCTGGTTAGCTAATTAAGTCAACTCATTAAATCAAGTTGCTATCCAGCTG
>NW_007064276.1:0-750 GCF_000164805.1 Carlito syrichta | reverse complement strand
TTGAGAATCGTGTATTACACCGTACAGCACACAAGAATCAAACTACTGGAAAATACATCACAGTGCAGTCAACATTTGACACAGCATTTCCCAAGCTGGAGCACACTCACAGCCAGCAAGCCAAGCCTGTCAGCTCTTCCTCATAAATGCCAACGGAAGAGCAATGGCTTTGGATAGGAGACGGACAGGTCAAATCAAAAACACTTTAGAATTCAATAGGTGAACAAATCATGCTTTCCCAAAGATGACAGCGAACCGGTCATGTCGCTCAGTGTGGCACCATGGAGTTGTGCACTTTGTATACAGGAAACGTTGCATACAGCTCTGCTAGGCCTTTGCATTCAATGTAGGATAATACACGCTGAAAAACAGGGAGAATCAGGCGTCACGCCACAGACCAAGCCACTATAATACTTGTTGCCCCCCCATTCAGTGACGTGCCGTTTGGAGGAATGTCTCCCATGGAAGACTGTTGTTTTCGGGAAAGCAAACAATGGCTCTCGGGCCTCGTTGGCAAATGAACCCCCAGAGCCATTGTATTCCGTGTGAGACGCCCGTGTCCAAAGAGAAAACTTTTCAGCATTCTCCGCTGAATGAAGTATGCTTGGCTACCCATGGCTGTGGAGATCTGGATTCAGTCAGTGCAGCAGCTGAAGTTGCACTCTGGTCACCAAATGCTCCCCGCCTAGTATAGTGCATAAACAGGAGAGCTCTGAGAATCAGGGAGGAGAGCACGCACAAAGCCAGTGT
>NW_007064275.1:0-726 GCF_000164805.1 Carlito syrichta | reverse complement strand
CATATGTGTATATTATAAATATTGCTTTTATCTGGTTTTTATGTATCTTCAATATTACTTTTGTTGAGAAATAACTGCATTGCATGTTTTATATATTTTTATGCACATGAATTTGCTTTTAAAGTCAGAATCAGTCACCCTAAAATTTAAATTTAAGGGTTTATTGAATATTTGAATAAATATAAATCACCTTGGACCAAAATGTGGATGTTAACTAAAAGGTAAGAGATAGGTATAGTCTTTCTGATTACTCTAGCCTAAGGCAATAATCCTGACAAAGGAACAAGATGTATCTATCTACTGTAAGAAACTAGAAAACCAAACAAAATACATGAAACACAAGTTGTTACACATTGGAAAAAAATAGCAAAGCACTATTTTCACAAAGAGGAAGAAAAAAAAAGAGGTGCTCTCTAAAATTAATTCAGCTTACTGCCTGTAGTTTCCACATCACCACAGAGTAAAAAAAGAACAAGCAGAACTTGCATTTTTGTCAGATCAAGAAAACAGATATCAGGAATGTGAAGGCAGTTAGAACGTGTGCAGCAGGATACTGTATGAGAAGGAGCTATACAAAAATCAAGCCAAAAAACCTTCAGAGTTCCCATGAGCCTTTTGCTGTGTTCCAATCTTTTCCTGCATGAGAATACATTTCTTCAAAGTCAAAAAATAACCACCAGAGAATTCTCTGTGGTCAAACAGAACATGGAATAGTTCATAATCTTG
>NW_007064274.1:0-643 GCF_000164805.1 Carlito syrichta | reverse complement strand
TTCGATGCTGTGAGGTGCCGTGTTCCTGGTTGAGCTTTCTGCGTTTCTGGCGGGAAGGAGCACTTGTGAACACTGCCATACTTGTGACAGGTCAGTCACATCGGTACCCTTGTCCTTGTTTAAAACCAAAGCTCGCTGTGACTGTGGAACTGCCCCATGTGCTCAGGACTCAGATAGGAAATGGAGAGGATTTCTGGGACGTGTCTGGCAGACACCGCCTTTCACTGTTGCAAGCTCTGATGGGTGACAGCCTCATTGGCACCCTCCAGTCTCAGCAGGATGTGTTTTTGTTTTGTTTTGTTTTTCAACAAGATACTCTGAGACCCTTCGGCCTTCTGTCTATGACCGAAAGCATCCTTCTTGGCACTGAACCTGAGGCTTCTTCTCTGACCTATACTACCTTCTCTCGATAATTACTGCACAGTGAGCCCACTGTCCTCCCGATGCTGCCCTGATGCAATTATGCTCTGGTGTGGCCCACATCAAAATATCTGACCTGGCACACATAACGTTTTTTACAGAAAATGACCAATCCTGAGCCTATACTCCTGGTTTCTTGAGTTCATGTGGAGCCCCTTAGGCCTGTTGTCCTAGGTACAGCCCCCCTCCACTCAGCTCACTGATCCCTGTAGAACCTGCGAGG
>NW_007064273.1:0-604 GCF_000164805.1 Carlito syrichta | reverse complement strand
AATAGAATTTTTTTTTTTTTTTTTTTGAGTTGGAGTCTCACTCTGTCGCCCAGACTAGAATGCAGTGGCCACTCCTAGCCACAGCAGCCTCAACCTGCTGGGCTCTGGCGATCCTTCCGCCTCAGTCTTCCAAGTAGCCGGAATTACAGGCATGCGCTACCATGCCCGGCAGATTTTTTGATTTATTGTAGAGATGAGGTTTCACCAAGTTGCCCAGGCGGGTCTCGAACTCGCGGACTCAGCCTCCCAACGCGCGGGATTACAGGTTGAGCCACTGAGTCCAGCTTAAAATTATTTTCATTGCCTTCAATTTTTCTCCCCCTCTTCAATTTTAGGATAAATAGCTGCTTTTTATCCCTTTGTCATACTGCCACTGTCAATCTTTAAAATTTGAGTTAAAGCTATAAAGAGGTCACGTTTTATTAAATTGTGCTTAGTAAAAGTGAAGGAATAAAATGTTTAATCACTGCCAACATATCTGCAGCTAATCTTCAAGGCTATAAGCAGAGCCTTTGGATGGAAAATGATGCTACCAACAGGCATTAAAACTAAAAAACAAAATAAAATAAATTTTTTTAAAAACCATACTTGAATAGAATAAATG
>NW_007064272.1:0-732 GCF_000164805.1 Carlito syrichta | reverse complement strand
CATGGTAGGTGATCTGGCCTTTTTCTCTTGCTGCCTTTAGGATTTTTTCTTTTGTGCCTACTTTATTTAGGTGAATTATTATGTGTCTAGGAGTTGGTCTTCTCATTTGTTGTCTTGCGGGGGTTCTCTGAATCTCTTGTGTATGAATTTTTGTATCACTGATTAGATAAGGGAAGTTTTCTTGAATGATCTCATGGAAAGTTTGCTCCAATGTGGTCTCTGTTTCTCTTTCTGCCTCAGGGAGTCCAATTACTCTTAGGTTAGGCCTCTTGAGGTAGTCATTCATCTCTTGAAGGTTTTGTTCTGTCTTTCTGAGCTTATTTTCTGTGTTTTTAAGAGTTTGGGTTATTTCTATATTTTGGTCCTCAAGCTCTGAGATTCTTTCTTCTGCTTGGGTATTTCTACTTTCCATGCTTATCAATTTGTTATTTATTTCATTCACAGTATTCTTTATTACTGTTATCTCAGATATCGGCTCCTTCCTAGTTTCTTCTTGTGTCTCCTCAATTCTTTTTAATCTCTCCATTATTGTTTTGATATCTACATTTGCAGTTTGAGACCCTTCATTCTGGGGACTTTTCATTGTTTGCATTCCAAAGTCAGTTTTCTCAGTGTCTGCTCTCCCAGGCGTCTGGGAGAGACCCATACTCTTCTTTTGGTTTTTCTTCATTTCTGTAGATTTTTCTCCCTCTCCCCCTTTCCCTCCCCCTCTTCAATTCTGTTTTTGAGGGG
>NW_007064271.1:0-599 GCF_000164805.1 Carlito syrichta | reverse complement strand
TGATTGCTTGAGGCAGGACTTCTAATACTATGTTGAACAGGAGGGGTGAGAGTGGGCATCCTTGTCTTATTCCAGTTTTCAGGGGAAATGGTTCCAATTTTTGTCCATTTAGGAGTATGCTGGCTGTGGGTTTCTCATAGATGGCTTTTACTATTTTGAGGTATGTTCCCCGTATGCCTAGATGTTCAAGGGTTTTTATCAAGAAGGGGTGCTGGATTTTATCAAAAGCTTTTTCTGCATCTAATGATATAATCATGTGGATTTTGTTTTGACATCTGTTGATGTATTTAATTACATTTATGGTTTTACGAATGTTGAACCAGCCTTGCATCCCAGGTATGAAGCCTACTTGGTCATGATGGATGATTTTTGAGATGTATTGCTGAATTCGGTTTGCTAGGATCTTTTTGAGAATTTTAGCATCTATGTTCATCAAAGATATTAGTCTGTAGTTCTCTTTCTTTGTTGGATCTTTACCTGCCTTGGGTATCAATGTGATGTTAGCTTCATAAAATGATTTGGGGAGAGTTACATCTTTTTCAATCGCCTGGAATACCTTCAGTAGGATGGGTATCAGCTCCTCCTTAAATGTCTTGTAG
>NW_007064270.1:0-679 GCF_000164805.1 Carlito syrichta | reverse complement strand
TCAATTCTGTTCCATGATCTATATGCCCTATTCCTGTACCAATACAAGCTGTTTTGATGATAGTAGCTTATAGTAAAGTTTGAAATCTGGTATTGTGATACCATCTGCTTTGTTTTTTTTTTTGCTGAGGATTGTTCTGGCTATTCTTGGACGTTTGTGTTTCCATATGAATTCCTGTATTGTTTTTTTCTAGGTCTGAGAAGAATGTTGTTGGTAATTTAATGGGTATTGCATTGAATTTGTAGATTGCCTTAGGTAAGATGGATATCTTCACAATGTTGATTCTTCTGATCCATGAGCATGGGATATTTTTCCACTTGTTGGTGTCAGCTTTGATTTCTTTGAGCAGTGTTTTGTAATTTTCATTGTAAAGGTCTTTCACATCTCTAGTTAGGAAGATGCCAAGGTATTTCATTTTTTGTGTGGCTATTGTGAATGGAACTGTGTTTTTTATTTGGGTTTTTGTTTGTTTATTATTGGTGTAGAGAAATGCGATTGACTTTTGTACATTTATTTTGTATCCTGAGACTTTGCCAAAGGGTTTTATCAATGTAAGGAGGTCTTTGACAGATTCTCTTGGGTTTTCAAGGTACACCATCATATCATAAGCCTAGAGAGATAACTTGAGTTCCTATTTTCATATCTGAATACCTCTGATTGCCTCCTCTTCTCTGATTGG
>NW_007064269.1:0-724 GCF_000164805.1 Carlito syrichta | reverse complement strand
GAAAAGAAAACCAACTGTCATTATATGTTGTACTCATATCCAGCCATGCCGAGAGTATGCTATATTCTCAGCCTCCTGAGTAAGCTGAGTCTACAGGCATGTGCCACCACTCAGGCCAATTTTTTTATACTTTTTTGTAGAGACAACGTCTTGCTATGTCGCCCAGGCTGGCCTTGAATTCCTGGGCTCAAACAATCCTCCTGCCTTGGCCTTCCAAAGTGCTGGGATTACAGGCTCGAGCCTGCACACAGCCAATCCGACTAACTTTCTCTGTCTTCTGCCTAAATAATCAAGACCTTAATTTCTAGCTTTGGAGCACTGACCCCGTTTCCCTGGAGTCCCTATCTTTTGGACAGTCGTTCCCATGTTTGGGCTCAAATAAACTCTATACTTGATCATATTTTCTGAATCTTATTATTTAAATAGAGTTGACGCCACCCCGCAAGCCTGACTCTCCACTCCACCTCAGCATCGTGGGTGGCCTCCCCCGGGCTCACAGAGCCCCCACTTGCTCTGTCTAGCTAGCATAAAGGACTGTGGTGGCACTTGGGCACCAGACACTGACTGGGCGTGTTGTTACATCCACTACATCAGATCCCTATGGCCTTCTTAAACCACACGGTTATTACGCTGGATGTCAGATGAGAATATGGAGGTGTAGAGACTTTGAGTTGCTTGCTCAAGATCGTGAAGCCATGTACGTTGAAGCCAGAAAGTGCAGGCT
>NW_007064268.1:0-864 GCF_000164805.1 Carlito syrichta | reverse complement strand
TAAGCAAGGAAAGAAATGAGGCTGTGACCCACACATTAATTATGTTATTTGTCTTGAGTATCTGAAAACAAAATGGTCACTCCTGCTGGATTATTTACCTAAGTTACTTCCTGAATATAATAATAATGGTATGTAACTAGTACTCTGTGTTTTTCAAATACATTATCTCATTTGATCCTCCAAACAACAGTTAAACATATTTCTTTCCCCCAACTGCACCGATGAGAAACTGAAGCTTAAACACATGACAGTGTATTCAAGATATATTGCTAAATCTGTTTTAAGAACACCACTTGTCTATTGACACTAATCTCATGTTGTTGATATTTTTTCACTCTGCCTGATTAAAATAAATATTCATGCCTAAGAAATGAACACTTACATCTAATGAAAAGACATATGTCTAAGAATGAAAGCAATTATACTAAGGTGACTTATTTGAGAGCACTGTCAAATGACTCTAGTAATAAACATGCTTGATTACCAAAACTAAGCAGAGGCCGTTCATAATCATAAAGAGCAACATATGCTAATTCTTTAAAAATACTTGCTTTATTAATTTGTTAGTCTAAGAATAAACTCTGCATCAGTTTAAGGAAATATAAAAAGATTATCTCAACTTTTTCTTTTATGAAAAAATGGATTTAGAGAACATGCTGAAATTATCCCTAGGGGAAAATTTTACCCATGCCATTTGCATAATTCTATCCAGGTGTATTATATTTTTCCTTTCCATTTTAAATATATTATATTTGAATCACATTCATATCAGCATTTATTTTCAAGGATACTCTTTATGTCTAAAGTAATTAATATATTTTCAAAGTATTTTCATTCTAAGGATTTTTTTCCTATTTGGAAATG
>NW_007064267.1:0-1063 GCF_000164805.1 Carlito syrichta | reverse complement strand
AATGCCTGGAATACCTTCAGTAGGATTGGTATCAGCTCCTCCTTAAATGTCTTGTAGAATCTGCTGGAAAGCCATCTGGACCAGGGCTTTTTTTTGTAGGAAGTTTTCTTATTACGTGGTCGATTTCCTTGATTGCTATTGGTTTATTTAGGGTCTCAATTTCTTCTTGTTCCAACCTAGGTAGGTTGTGTGATGTCAGAAAGTCTTCCATTTCCTTCTGGTTTTCAAGTTTGTTTCCATACAAGTGTACGTAGTAGTCTCTAATGATCTTTTGTATTTCTTCAGGGTCAGATGTGACTTCATCTTTTGTGTTTCTGATTATGCTTATTTGGTTTTTTTCTCGTTTTTTCTTGGTCAGTCTAGCTAGGGGACCATCAATCTTGTTTACCCTTTCGAAGAACCAGCTTTTTGTTTCATTGATTTTTTTGTATTATCTTTTTGTCTTCTATGTCCTGGATTTGGGCTTTTATTTTGGTGATCTGAATTCTTCTGCTGAAATTAGGGTTTTTGTGGTCTTGCTTTTCCAGCTTCTTTAGGTGGCTTGTTAGGTTGTCAATTTCTGTTCCTTCCATTTTCCTCATGTGTGTTTGTAGGGATATAAATTCCCTCTTATTACAGCTTTTAAGGCATCCCAGAGATTTTGGTAAGATGTTTCTTTATTTTCATTTGTTTCCAGGTATCTTTTGATCTCTATTTTGATGTCATCATTGACCCAGGAGTTATTTAGCATCATGCTGTTTAGTGTCCATGTCTTTGTGGGTTTTGGGGGGACTTTGTTGGTGTCAATGTTTATTTTTATTCCACTGTGGTCCGAAAAGGTGCATGGCAAAATTTCAGTCCTTTTAAATTTGCTTATACTTGATTTGTGTCCAATTATGTGGTCGATCTTAGAATATGTTCCATGTGGTGAAGAGTAGAATGTGTATTCTGTGGTCTTTGGATGGAGTGTTCTATAGGTATCAATTAAGTCCATTTGGTCCAGAGTCTCATTGAGGTTCCGGATCTCCTTGCTGATTTTTTGTCCTGATGATCTGTCTAAGGTTGTGAGTGGTGTATTAAAGTC
>NW_007064266.1:0-550 GCF_000164805.1 Carlito syrichta | reverse complement strand
TGTGTGTGTGTGTGTTGTGATGTGTGGTGTGTGTGGAGACGGGGGTCTTGCTGGGTTGCCAAGGCAGATCTCAATTACAGACTTCAAGCCATTCTCGTGTGTGTGTGTGTGTGTGTGTGTGTGTGTTGTGATGTGTGGTGTGTGTGGAGACGGGAGTCTTGCTGGGTTGCCAAGGCAGATCTCAATTACAGACTTCAAGCCATTCTCCGGACTCAGCCTCCCAATGTGTGTGTGTGTGTGTGTGTGTGTGTGTGTGTGTGTGGTGATGTGATGTGATGTGATGTGTGGTGTGTGTGGAGACGGGGGTCTTGCTGGGTTGCCAAGGCAGATCTCAATTACAGACTTCAAGCCATTCTCGTGTGTGTGTGTGTGTGTGTGTGTGTGTGTGATGTGATGTGATGTGTGGTGTGTGTGGAGACGGGGGTCTTGCTGGGTTGCCAAGGCAGATCTCAATTACAGACTTCAAGCCATTCTCCGGACTCAGCCTCCCAAAGTTCTGGGATTACAGGTGTGAACTACCATGCCCAGCCAAGACTTTATATTAAGCCAG
>NW_007064265.1:0-521 GCF_000164805.1 Carlito syrichta | reverse complement strand
GCTAGCTAGTTGGAAAAGTATTTACCTCAGATGGGCAGCCAGCTGGCTTACTATATATTTCAGCTAGTTAAGCCAACTGACAAGCTTGGAAGCTAGCTAGTTAAGTCAGCTAGATATGTCAGCTAGCTAGTTAAGTCAGCTACTTTAGTCAGCTAGCTAGCAAGCTTCCTATCTAGATAGCTAGCTAATTATGTCAGCTGTCTAGCAAGCTGGCTAGTTAGTTAAGTCTCCTAGTTAAGTCAGCTGACTAGCCAGCTGGCTAGGTAGGTAACTTGCTAGGTAAGTCAGCTGGCAAGACAGCTGGCTAGCTACATAAGTCACCTCGTTAATTCAGCTGGCTAGTCAGCTGGATAACTATGTAGCAAGGTAGTTAATTCAACTGGCTAGAAAGCAGTTCAGCTACGTATGACAACTAGTTAAGTTAGCTGGATAGCAAGCTGGTTAGCTAGATAGCTAACTAGTTAAGTCAGTTGGCTAGCTAGTTGGCTAGCTAATTATGTCAGTTTCTTAAGTCAGCTGGC
>NW_007064264.1:0-990 GCF_000164805.1 Carlito syrichta | reverse complement strand
GAATGTAATCTTATTTGGAAACAGGAGAAAGACCTCAAAAAAGCAAAACTGTCTTTTGGAGAGTGGGTTCATTGTAGTGCAAATGCCCCCCACTAGGTAAGTGGGTAGGAACTCATCAGCATCAGTGTGTCAGCTAGTGTACTGAGAGGTTGCGTTCAGCTTCAGTGAATTTTTGTTATGATTCTTTCAACACATTTGCCCATCTCATGATAGGTGATTTACAAGTGTGTCTGTCCACACCATTGAATGTTCAGCAGTTTTTGACCAAAAGAAGCAGGAACGTAATGCCCCACCTTCCCTATTCACCTGATCTCATTGTAACCAAATTTTCTTTGTTTCCCCAGATGAAAAAAGTCCTCTAAGTGAAACATTTTGCCAATGTAGAAGAGGGGAAATAAAAAATGTCAGAGGCACTAGAAGGCACCAAAATGGATGAGCTCAAAAACTGTTTTGAGCAATGGAAAAAGTGTCTCAATAGATATATTGCATCACACAGAGAGTATATTGGTGGTGACTGAAGTCTAAACATGTAAAGATAAACACAAAACATTTTATAAATAAATGCCTTTTTTGAGGTCCCTCCTTTTAGAATTGCTTTGGATATAATTAGTTAAGATGAGGTCATATTGGAGTAATGTGGTTCTCTAATGCAATATGACTAATGTTCTTATAAGAAGAGGAAATCTGGGCACAGACAGCAAACAAGGAATGTACCAGGTGAAGATGAAAACAGAGATGGGGGTGATGCATTTACAAGTCAGAGAATATGTAAACTGCTGGCAAACCCCCAGCAGCTGGGGAAAGGCATGAACCAGATTCTCCCTCAAAGTCCTCAGGGGAAGCAACCCTGCTGACACTTTGATTTGGACTTCCTGCCACCAGAACTACCAGACAAGACACCTCTGTTCCTTAAACCTCTAAGTCTGTGGCATTTTGATACAACAACCTGAGCTAACTAACATGTTATGATGAATTTTCAGCTAGTTCACT
>NW_007064263.1:0-874 GCF_000164805.1 Carlito syrichta | reverse complement strand
AACTACTTAGGTAGCTGACTTAACTGGCCAAATTAACTAGTTGTCTAGTGGATTTAAATACCTGAATTAAATAGCTAGCTAACTATTTAACTAGCTGAATAACTAGCTGACTTAACTAATTAGCTAAGTAGTTAGGTAGCAGACTTAAGTAGCTGACAAATATTTAGCTAACTCATGAGCTAGCTGTTGTAGCTTGCTAAATTAGCTAGCTAGCTGGTTAGCTAGCTGACTTAGCTAGCTGACTTAACTAGTTTACTAACAAGATAGCTAGCTGATGTAGCGAGTTGGTTAACAAATTAGCTACCTGTATTAACTAGGTGGTAAATGAGTTAACTAGCTGACTTAACTAGTTGTTTAAAGAGTTAGCTAGGTGACTTGACTGGTTGTTTGATAAGTCAGCAAAATAGTTAACTGTTTTAATATGTTGACTGACTGCACGACTGACTTGCTATCTGGCTTAACACGTTGGCTGACATAACGGCAGACTACTTAGCTGGGTTAGATAGTTGACTGACGATTTGCCCACTCGTCAGTTCTGTTAACTACTTGGATGGCTGGTAAGCTGACCTAACTAGTCAGCTGAATAGTAGGCCAATTATTTAGATGGTCTAACTTGTCAGCGACTAATTAGCTGAGCTAACTTCTCGGCTGCCAAATTGGCCAATATTCTACTAATTGGTTAGCTGACTTAACACATTGGCCAGCTAGGCAGCCGACCGGTTAGCTGACTTAACTAGTCGGCCGACGAGTGAACCAACAGGTGAGCTGATATAACTAATTGTCTGGTGAGTGATCTGACAGGTTAGCTGACTTAACTAGTCAGTCAGTGAATGAGCCGACTGGTCAGCTGACTTAACTATTTGACTGGCGAGTG
>NW_007064262.1:0-711 GCF_000164805.1 Carlito syrichta | reverse complement strand
AATTTTGGGAACTGGTTTGATAGAAAAGTAAAGAAGGCAGTGAGGTAGAATGGGTGAACCCAGGTTTTGGGCTTAGGTGAATCTGGTGATAATTCCTTCATGATCTAGATTGAGAGTATATTGCTAAAGATGAACTGAACCATCCTAATTGTAAAGCAAACCTCTCACCTATTAACTCTTCGGTTCTCAAATTCCTGAGACAATTAACATATTTTGGCCAGAAGAGCTTCCTAGAGGGATTATTAAAATACAGAAAAAAATTAAAGGCATTTTCTGATCTGGAGGAAAGAAAACACATTTCATGTATGATGTGGTAGTTTTGAGGCTCTTCCAAGTTTCAGCCTTTGGAAGGAGAGAAGAGGTGAATATTCTGGTACACAGGGAAATGCCTTTCATATGGGGAATTTGTAACTTGGACATGGTAATTAAATCGATGGGAGTTGAACAGGCTTACTTTACCAAAACAATGAGAGCCAATACTGCAAAGAAAAAAGATTCATAAATTAGGAAATGGCGAGTGAGTGGTCTTTTAATAAAACTGTGGAATTCTTCAAATTTAATGGTATTGTTTCCACAAGAGGCAGGCATCAAAATTACCCTAGAGCAAAGAACATGTAGAATCAACCCTTGAAGCCCTGTAGCAGGCCCTTAAATGATAATCACCCACTTCTACCACATTAGGTAGAGATACCGCAAATATTCAGAAATATA
>NW_007064261.1:0-713 GCF_000164805.1 Carlito syrichta | reverse complement strand
TAAAGATTGCTACTCCTCCTTTCTTATGTATTCCATTCGCCTGAAAGTTTGTTTCCCATCCTCTTACTTTGAGTCTGTGGGTGTCCTTTCTAGTGAGGTGAATCTCTTGAAAGGCAATAGATTGTTGCCTGATGATATTTTATCCATTTTGCCGTTCTATGTCTTTTCAGTGGTGCATTTAGTCCGTTCACATTTAGGCTAATAATTGAAATGCAAGAGTTGATCCTTGTCATAATGTCCTTACAGAGTTGTTCCTGTTTGTTTGTTGTCTTTCTTTGGGTTTTAGAGTTGGTTCATGTGTGTTTTTAATCTTTTGCCTGTACTCTTGTGAAGAATGCTGTTATTCTTTTTTCTTTTTCTTCTTTGTTCAGTACTTTCTTAAGTGTTTCTTGTAGAGGTAGTCTGGTGGCAGCGTAGGTTCTTAGGGATTGGGTATCTGGAAAAGATTTCAATTTCCCTCACTAATGAAGCTTAGTTTGGCTGGGTAGGTTATTCTTGACTGAAATTGTTTCTCTTTTAGAACTTTGAAGATAGGGCTCCAGGGTCTCCTGGCCTGAAGGGTTTCTGTGGATAAATCTGCTGCTATTCTAATTGGTTTTCCCTGGTAGGTAGTCTGGCCCTTTTCTCTTGCTGTCTTTAGGATTTTTCCTTTTATAGCTACTTTGTTTAGGCGAATTATTATGTGTTTGGGAGTTGGTCTTCTCATTTGTTGG
>NW_007064260.1:0-639 GCF_000164805.1 Carlito syrichta | reverse complement strand
CTCTTATGAAGAACGTTGTTCTTTTTTCCTTTTCTCTGGTTTAGTACTTTCTTAAGTGTTTCATGTAGAGATGGTTTGGTGGCAGCATAAGTTCTTAAGGGATTGAATATCTGGGAAAGATTTTAATTCTCCCTCACTGATGAAGCTTAGCTTGGCCGGGTAGGTTATTCTTGGTTGAAATTGTTTATCTTTTAGGACTTTGAAGATAGGGCTCCAAGCTCTCCTAGGCTGCAGGGTTTCTGCAGATAAATCTGCTGCTATTCTGATTGGTCTTCCATGGTAGGTGATCTGGCCTTTTTCTCTTGCTGCCTTTAGGATTTTTTCTTTTATGCCTACTTTGTTTAGGCAAATTATTATGTGTCTAGGAGTTGGTCTTCTCATTTGTTGTCTTGCAGGGGTTCCCTGAATCTCTTGTGTTTGAATTTTTGCATCACTGATTAGATAAGGGAAGTTTTCTTGAATGATCTCATGGAAAGTTTGTTGCAGTGTGGTCTCTGTCTCTCTTTCTGCCTCAGGAAGTCCAATTACTCTTAGGTTAGGCCTCTTAAGGTAATTGCTCATCTCTTGAAGGTTTTGTTCTGTCTTTTTGAGCTTATTTTCTGTGTTTTTAAGAGTTTGGGTTATTTCTATATTTTGGTG
>NW_007064259.1:0-607 GCF_000164805.1 Carlito syrichta | reverse complement strand
AAAAAAAATAAAAGAGTAAAGAGAAACAAGCAAAATTTATTGTAAGTAACATATTTTATTAACTCGATATATCCCAAACAGGTCATCAACATTAAAAATCATTAACAAAATGTCTTACATTTCCCCTTACAGTCTTTAAGACATGGCATGTAGACACAGATAGTGCAACTCACATTGGACCAGACTCATTTTGTGTGACTTGTCTCCGGAATGACCCCTGGTGAGGTGGCCAAGCAGGGGTGGAAGACAAGATCACCGGAGAAGCAGAAATCAGGGAACAGAGAGGATCATCTCTGTGAGATCTAAATCACCAAGAATTAGGACAGGAGTGACTTAGCAAGAAGAACAATGAGCCGGGAGTGAACATCTTCCAAGAATGAGGCAGCAGAGACTGGGGGTTTGCGCAGGACTGCAGCAGGAGGGGTGGCAGAGGGCAGGGGCATGAGGGTAGTTCAGGGACATGGGTTTCAGAACTGGAGGAAGGGCAAGGGGGATGGGGAGAGGATCTGGAAGTGACCAAGAGGAACAAGGAGGATGATGCAGGGAGTCGGGGTTCAGGCAGAGCAGGAAGGTGGAGAGAAGGTGCAGGAAAGAGGAGTGTGTGCTC
>NW_007064258.1:0-636 GCF_000164805.1 Carlito syrichta | reverse complement strand
TGACAGTTAAGTCATTTAACTAAACTTATAGATTATAGTATAGTGTTAAGTTGATAATATTAATTGTTAACAATATTGGGAATCAGTGAACTTGGATTGAACCTAGAGTTAACTCAGGAAAGTTTTTTGTATTAATCAGGGTATAAGAGCAAAGAGTATAATATGAATGATTCATTGAACATTATGGAAAACACTTTGAACGATTTGTATTGAAATTGTGCACCTGTGACCTTAATGTAAGCACGGCAGGCATCACGGAATATGAATTGTTTGCTTGGAAATTGCAGATCTCGTGGTGGTCTTGTGATGCATAGTTTGTAAAGCACGAAACTTGTACGCCCCCGGTGAGTGATTATCACATTGCTGGAGGGTATAGAAAATGGTATATAAGTTGGAAAATGTTTGAATAAAATCGGCTCCAGTCCTGATCAGACTGTTCCCAGAAGAACTGCCTCCGAGTGGTCTTCTCGCTGTCCAGATTCTCTGGTGCGGGTCCTAACCCACCCTTGGTCAGTGATGGTCACTGACAATGGGGCACTATGCACAACTGTTTGATGAGATGTTGCCATCTATAGTCTTGGCCAGTGGGACCGTTTGGAAATGTCAGAATCCTTCTAAAGGTAAAACCTGGGAGCC
>NW_007064257.1:0-678 GCF_000164805.1 Carlito syrichta | reverse complement strand
AGTGGAATATTGGAAAGAGAAAAAACTGCTTTATTTGCATATTTTTCCGCTAGAAGGCACGACAAGGTTTTTCCTCCAAGTATATTAAGCTTTAGAGAAATGACGCTATAAATCACACCTTGAAATTCTGAAAAGTTAAATTAATAAAATTGAAAACAGTTCAATCAGGGAAACATCAAAGGTCACGTACAAGCTGTCATTAAAAACAGTTGGTCCAGCTCAGTGAAATCAGCACTTTGGGAGGTTGAGGTGGGTGGAATGCCTGAGCCTGTGGGTTCGAGACCAGCCTGGGCAACTTGGCAAGACCTCAACTCTACAATAAATCAAAAATTAGCCAGCTGTGGTAGCATGCACCTGTAGTTCCAGCTACTTGGAAGGCTGAGGTAGAAGGATCATTGGAGCCCAGCAGGTCAACGTTGGAGTAGCGGTGAGCATGCCACTGCACTCCAGTCTGGGCGACAGAGTGAGACTGACTCAAAAAAAACCTCAAAAAACAAAAAGCAGTTGCCTGGAATTTATTATACAGACAGAAAGTAGATTAGTGGTTGCCTAGGACAAGAGAAAGTGGGCACAGGATTTCTCTTTGGCATGATGAAAATGTTGTAAAATCAATTGCGGTAATGGTTGCACAACTCTGTGAACATACTAAAAATCGCTGAATTGTGTATTTTAAATGAG
>NW_007064256.1:0-747 GCF_000164805.1 Carlito syrichta | reverse complement strand
TTGCTAACTACATCTCGCTCAATTTGTCATCTTTCTCCAATTTCCAACTATTGTGCTGTATAAATTTTTAAAATTTTTTCTGAAATGCAACTTTTCTGAAAATTTGTCTTTAATGTAGCTCAAAGACAATATGTTCTATAAACTATTGCACAACTCAAGATATTTTCACTTTAAGTGATTTCATCATTTAAATGTCATCGTCCTAATCTTTCTTTAGCCTGTTTACTAATATCAAGAGTGGAAAATAGAGTTCGATACTAGTATAATTTCTTTTATTTTTTGGCATCTATAACCTATATTTTCCACCTAAATGCTTATTTTGAAATTTTTAATAATTTTGTTATTTTTTTGAGATCAGTAATTTTATAATTTACACCTAGGCACATGTATTTTTTAATAAATTTAGTCTGGAACTAACTGTGGAATTTTAATCTGCCATAAATGGATTCCTATAAATCTCAATAAATTTTCAACTTCTAGTTTAATTATTGGCTTCCTACACTTGCTCCATTTTTTCATCTGAATTTTTGAACACATTTTTAGCCTGTTCATTTCAGACTTTTGGCTGTTTCTCTTTTTGTCCTATGTCTGACATTATTTCTCCTACTTTATTTTACAGTCCATGAACACAGACTCTCATTAAATAGAGTTTTTGGGTAAGGGAATAATTGTGTTTTCTTCAGTTTATGCATTGTTTTGAGTTATTTCTTTTTTAGCTAAACGAAAATAATTATAACATTGTGAAGA
>NW_007064255.1:0-662 GCF_000164805.1 Carlito syrichta | reverse complement strand
GAGGATGAGATGTGCCCGTGTTGATGCTCAGGGTCTCCTTGAGCTCTTCTTTTGAGTTGTCTCACTCTCTCATCCTGGCTGGAGGGCACGCCCAGGCCGGGGGGCAGTGGCACGCTCCCGGCCACCGCAGCCTTGACCTGCTGGGCTCAGGCGATCCTTCCAACTCAGCCTTCCAAGTAACTGGAACTTCCTTGAGTTCTTTTCCTTTTTTTTTTTTTTTTTTTTAGTTGGAGTCTCACTGTGTCACCCAGACTGGAGTGCAGTGGCCGCTCCTTCCGTCTCAGCTTTCCAAGTAGCTGGAACTACAGGTGCGCGCTACCACGCCGGCTAATTTTTGAATTATTGTAGAGATGAGGTCTTGCCAAATTGCCCAGGCGGGTCTCGAACCCTTGAGTTCTTAATAACCAATACAGAATAAATTCCTTAAGGACGGGCGTACAGGGCGCTGCTCAGGGAGTGGGTGGGGGAGGAGGAGCGTGTCTGTGGCATTAAATGGCCCTGCGAGTGCTCGGTTTCTCGAAGCCTCAGTTTCCTCCATCCTCCAGGAAAATAAGGGTAAGGCTGTCTACCTCGCGGGAAAGGCCTTTTTGTAGAGGGCTCACACAGCCTGGCGTGAAAAACGGTGACTATTATTTCATTCGCTGCAGCCGTGTCGCACAGTG
>NW_007064254.1:0-755 GCF_000164805.1 Carlito syrichta | reverse complement strand
TGGTGGAGTCTTTAGGTTTTTCTAAACGCATGATCATGTAGTCTGCAAATAAGGGTAATTTTTCCAGTTTAGATGTTCTTTCTTTCTCTTGCCTAATTGTTCTGGCTAGGACTTTCATTATTATGGTGAATAGAAGAGCTGAAAGTGAATACTTTTGTCTTGTTTGAGATTTTAGTGGAAAGACTTAATTTTTCCCCAATTTTCCCCCCAAGCTGTGGGCTTGTTATGTATGGACTTTATTGTGTTGAGCTATGTTTCTTCTAACCTAGTTTGTTGAGTTTTTGTCATGAAGCAATGTGGAATTTTATTGAATGCTTTTTCATCATCTATTGAAATGATTGAATGGTTGTTGTCCTTGATTCTGTTGATATGATGTATCATATTTACTGATTTGTGTATATTGAACCATCCTTGCAGCTCTTGAATGAATCCTACCTGATCATGGTTAATGAGTTTTAAAATTTGATCTTGAATTCAGATTGCTAGTGTTTTGTGGGTGATTTCTACATCTTATTCATAAGAAATATCAGCCTGTAGTTTTCTTTTTTTTGTTGTATTCTTGTCTGGTTTTGATTTTAGAATAATGCTGGTTTTGTAGCATGATTTTGGAAGTATTCCCCTCTTTTTAGTTTTTTGAAATAATTTGAGTAGAATTGGTATTAGTTCTTCAAATGTTTAGTAGAATTCAACAGTGATTTCATTAGGCTTTTCTTTGATGGGAGATTTTTATTATTGTCTTGATCTTGTAATTCATA
>NW_007064253.1:0-716 GCF_000164805.1 Carlito syrichta | reverse complement strand
ATGCAACCAAAACCCTGAAAGACCGTTCTCCAAATATAAAGTTTTCATTCTGAGGCACAGTATATAGATATATCCTTTTTTAAAAAAATCCATTTACACCTGTCCTTTAAAGGAAGAATATGGAAAACAAAAGAATTATTCACATAGATGCTCGCATCAAAAGAAAGCCGCTAACAACCTTCTTCCACCCAGCAATAGTCCAGAACCATTATTTCCAAGATTAAATCGGAAGCTCCAAAGGTTTAAGAAAAGTATAAGTACCTGGGCTCGGTGGTTCAGCCTGGAATCACAGCATTGTGGGAGTCTGAGGTGAGCTGATTGCCTGAGCCCGCGGGTTCGAGACCCGCCTGGGCAACTTGGTGAGACCTCATCTCTACAATAAAATTTAAATAAATTAGTTGGGTGTAGTAGTGCGCGCCAGTAGTTCCAGCTACTTGAAAGACCGAGGCGGAAGGTTTGCAGGTGCCAAGCAGGTTGAGACTGCAGTGGTCGGGAGTGAACAGTGCTCTCCAGTCTGGGTGACAGAGCGAGATTCCAACTCAAAAAAAAAAAAGAAAGAAAGAAAAGTAAAAGTAGTCAAGTAGTCACCAGGAAGTGAACAGTACTAGCTAGCTGTATTCTCTTTCAATCTTCCCGCTGCAATCAAGTGACACTGTCGCAAATTACACACACACACACACACACACACACAAACAGACCCGAAAAACATGCTACAG
>NW_007064252.1:0-530 GCF_000164805.1 Carlito syrichta | reverse complement strand
TTCAGCAGAAGAATTCCAGATCACCAAAATAAAAGCCCAAATCCAGGACATAGAAGACAAAAAGATAATAGAAAAAATCAATGAAACAAAAAGCTGGTTCTTTAAAAGATAAACAAGATCGATGGTCCCCTAGCTAGACTGACCAAGAAAAAACAAGAAAAAACCAAATAAGCACAATCAGAAACACAAAGGATGAAGTCACATCTGACCCTGAAGAAATACAAAAGATCATTAGAGACTACTACGTACACTTGTATGGAATCAAACTTGAAAACCTTAAGGAAATGGAGGACTTTCTGACATCACACAACCTACCTAGGTTGGAACAAGAAGAAATTGAGATCCTAAATAAACCAATAACAATCAAGGAAATCGACCACGTAATAAGAAAACTTCCTACAAAAAAAAGCCCTGGTCCAGATGGCTTTCCAGCAGAATTCTACAAGACATTTAAGGAGGAGCTGATACCAATCCTACTGAAGGTATTCCAGGCGATTGAAAAAGATGGAACGCTCCCCAAATCATTTTAC
>NW_007064251.1:0-1065 GCF_000164805.1 Carlito syrichta | reverse complement strand
AAAATAGAGCCATCTATGATATAAACCCACAACTAACATATTGTTAAACAGACAGAAATTGGAAGTGTTTCCCCTGAGAACTGAAACAAGGCAAGACTGTGCACTTTCACCCATCCTGTTCAACATAGTGTTGGGAGTTCTAGCTAGAGCAATTAGTCAAGAGAAAGAAATCAGGGTTATCCAAATAGGAAAAGAGGAAGTTGTTATCTCTCTTTGCTAACAATATGATCCTCTACCTCAAAAATCTATGAGAATCTGTCAAAAACCTCCTTGCACTGATAAAGGTCTTTAGCAGTCTCTGGGTACAAAATCAATGTGCAAAAGATTCTTGTATTCATATAAACCAACGACAAACAGGCAGAGAACCAAATAAAAGGCACAATCCCATTCATAGTCACTACCAAAAAAAAAAAAGAAAAGAAATACTTGAACATCTTCCTAATCAAAGAAGTGAAAGACTTTACAATGAAAACTACAAAACACTACTCGGAGAAAACCAAGAAGACACAAACAAATGGAAAAATATTCCATGTTTATGAATAGGAATAATCAATATTGTTAAGATGATTGTTAAGATTCCATGTTTATGAATAGGAAGAATCAATATTGTTAAGAATCAATATTGTTAAGATGGCAATCTACAGATTCAATGTAATACCCACTAAATTACCAACGTCATTTTTCTAAGACCTGGAAATGGCAATACAGAAATACATATGAAAACATACATGACCATGAATAGCCAAGACAATCATTAGCAAAAGAAACAAAGTGGGAGGTGTCACACTTCCAGACTTTAAATTTTACTATAGGTCTACAATATTCAAAACAGCCTGGTATTGGTACAAGCACAAGCATATAGTCTAATGGAACAGGTTATAGATCCTGGAAGCAAAACCTGAATTTCTCAACTAAGTCATCTTTGACAAAGTCTCCCTAACAGCCACTGGGGAGAGAAGAACCTATTTGGTAAATGGTGCTGGGAAAACTGGCAGACCACATACAGAAGACTGAAACAGAACCCCTACCTATCACCATACACAAACATCAACTCTGAATGAATCG
>NW_007064250.1:0-689 GCF_000164805.1 Carlito syrichta | reverse complement strand
GCAGTCACTCTCGCGTTGGCCTTGCTGAATAAGCGTAGACGGGGCTCTGTGAGGCTTGTTGTGCATGTGCATCTTCCCGGGGAAGGAGCTTTTCAAAATGTGCAGCGCTCTTTAGGGGCTATCTATGTTATTCTCACTTGGTGCATGCTGCAACACATGAGTCTGAGTCTCGCGGTTTTCTTCTCATTTGGACTTCGGCTGTGCAGAGCGCCTCTGTTTGAACTAAGAGTTCTCTCATGGGACACGCTTTGCCCATGTGCAGCTCTACGCTGCCACCCAGGGGGCGATGGGAACCCCACAGTGGAGCAAGAAGGCATTACTTGGTGAATTCCCTGGGTGCATTCTGAAATGTTTCTCCCTTTCAAATTTTTGTGTGGGAGGATACACAATTGCTCTGCCAAACGCATTGACGGAAAAGAGCTGACTGCCTTGGTGGTGCTTGTTTTGAATGTCCGTCTCCCTTGGAAAGTGCTGTGTGAGAAGTGTGCTGCACTGTGAGGTTCTGGCATTGAGTGTGCGTGCTGTCATTCCTCCTTCCCACTTGTTCCCTTTCGTGTATCTCACGCTCTACAGGGTGACTGCTTTGGCGTGCGGCTTGTCAACCTCTCCCATGCGGGAATGCTCATCTCCCCTGTGCCACAATGAGGGATCTGAGACATTCACAGTTACTTGTGGGAAGGCATTATGTG
>NW_007064249.1:0-732 GCF_000164805.1 Carlito syrichta | reverse complement strand
TTTCTTATTGATGTGAAATTATTTATGGCAGTTCAAGATATATCTTTTGAAATAAACAACCTTGTCTGAAAAATTGTCATACTATAATAATTTTTTTAAACCTTTGTACATGAAAGACAGCAGAGAATATATCTAAGACGTGGCAAGTCCTCCTGGCCACCTTGCTCTACATTTTGGGTGAATATGAAGAAGCACATTAAATTTGCCAAGAATTGTTAGCAGTCTATTTTCAGCATGGTAGTCACAATCAGTAACATACTGGTCTGCCGCTTGAAAGTACAACTAACTCTCTCAGTAGATTTGTCATGCCCGTGGCAGACCGTGAAGTTGATGATATTGATAGCTCATTTAGTTTGGTAATTCAGGGTAATTAAATTTATAGATCAAATTAGTTTGTGTTTTGTTATACAGGCCATCATCTCTTTTCATGAATGAATTCACAGCTCACCAGAACATGGTCGAGTCTAATAGATACTAAAATAGAGATTCACGACTACTAATAAATTTTCTGCTCAATTTGAATGTAAACACGTCTGAAAATTAAGACAAATTACAATCAGAAATTATCGCAAAAAACAAGCTGTTGAAAATGAACACTGTAAGCAGAAATCATCTAGTTCCTAATTGTTTTGAGTTTTCAAATCTATCAATATTAATGTTCATGTTCAAGATGTCATTTTAATTTGCAGAAGTGTGAAAATTTGCATTTGATTAAGGAGTGTTGAATGTTTA
>NW_007064248.1:0-760 GCF_000164805.1 Carlito syrichta | reverse complement strand
TTCCTTCTCCTTTAGACATTTACATTTTAAAAAGGATTAAATGTTCTCTGCCTGGTCCTTCACACGGTCTTCAGGGTGAGGATCATGGGAGGCACAGAAAATGCTGCTCTTACTCTGAGTCTGTCCGCTTGTCGAAGAAACAAACATTCAGCCAGAAAACACATTAGAAAATGTTGTAGAACAGCTTTTGTGATGACTTGGTATCTGTGACAGTAAAGGAATTCGAAGCACTTGGTATGGGCTGCAGTCATCAAGAAAGCCTTCATGAGAAAAGTGATTTATCTGTGGATTCTGGAGGGTAGGATTGAAAAATAAACTCACAGTAATGGAAAATGGGGTTTTCATGGTGGCTGTTCTAATGAACATTAACCGATTGAATATCGGAAGGGACTAACTCACGAGGGAAAAGGTGAGCCATGGGGAGAGAGAGGTTCAAAAGTTGGGGGCACTGTGGAACTTCCTGGTAGAAAGATTAGTCTCACAGACAGGAGAAAGAATTCTGAAAGAACCGGAGGCCTTTGTGGTATCCCGTATTGCTGTTCATTAAGATTTAAATGAGCATCCTCCCCTCGTGTCCCACCACCACTCCTTCCCTCTGGCAGTCAGACATGCTCGGGTGACTTGTTCTGGCCAGTGACCGACATCGCTTTCCGGTGGAGACTAAGACCACTGTTAGTTTTGCCACGCTCGTTCCCTCCCTGCCCACCAAGGAACCTGCAATTCTCTAGTGGCTACCAGGGCAACCTGGGTTCCTAGGTGG
>NW_007064247.1:0-432 GCF_000164805.1 Carlito syrichta | reverse complement strand
TAGAGATGAGGTCTCGCTGCACAGGTGGGTCTAGAACCCGCGGGCTCAGGCAATTCACTCACCTCAGCCTCCCAAAGGCGCGGGATTACAGGCTGAGCCACCGAGCCCAGCTTTACCTATGTATTAATGATTGGTTTGGAGTCCCTTACCTCCCCAACCCGTGGAAGCTTGAGGTCAACTTCTGTCTTACTCACCTGTTTATCTTTCGACCCTGGGACGCCATCACGATAAAAAAAAGACATTCAGTCCTCACTGCAAACCCTGGAACACTAAAATTACTTTTTTCGAACATGTTGAGCCTTGGCCTGCCTACTTTGGTCTATTGTGTGAGTCTCAAACACATGTGGGGTTCAACAAGCCAAGTTCTGTTGCCGGCTTTAATCACTTGAAGGAAATGAATATGCTTCCCTAATGAGACGACCTCAGTGCTTT
>NW_007064246.1:0-773 GCF_000164805.1 Carlito syrichta | reverse complement strand
GGACCCTGCCATCCTCCTACTGGAACATACCAGGAAGAACGAAACCCCTCTCTCAAGAGATATTTGCACATGTATGTTTATCGCCACATTGTTCGCAGTAGCAAGAACATGGAGCCAACCATCCTGCCCATCTAAAGAGGACTGGATGAAAAATATGTGGTACGTAGGAACAATGCCATATTATGCAGTCACCACGAGAACAAACTCACGAAGTTCACGGAAACCTGGATGGAGTTAGAGTCTATACTACTGGGTGACCTTTCACGGAAGCAACAACTGAGTATCTCATGTACTCACTCATAAGTGGACCTTGAACAACCATCATAATAACGACAACAAAAAAGATTTTCAGAGTTGGGAGATGCAGGGGAGGGGGAGGGGCAGGACTTGCAGTCGTTGGATTGTGCCCGGGGTGCCGGGACGTTCGGGGACAGGCCTGAACAACAAGGGTTCCTGTAAAATGAATATTAATATATTTCACCTGAATTGTACCCTACCTCTTTGAAATTACAAATTAAGAAGCAAAAGTTTACACCAGAACCCTGAATCCATAGCCAGTCGTTAGAAAGAACTTCTTGTTGCTGAAGCCTTAATCGCTTTTTTCCACACCGAAATAAAAACACAAACCCTTATTTTATTGAAACGTGCTTAGATAACATATCCTGTTGCTGATTGTTAGTTAACTTATTTTTGAAATGTATCCCAGTTGACTGACTGGATATGTTTCATTGACGACAGCAACTGTGTACTACTACTTCAAATGCATCTCCAGA
>NW_007064245.1:0-1326 GCF_000164805.1 Carlito syrichta | reverse complement strand
ATCATTTTCTCATTTTTTTGTTTGAATTTTTTGTGTTTTTTTTCTGTTGAATTGTTGGAGATTCTTATATATTCTGGTGTGAATCACTTGTTAAATGGATAGTTTGCTAATATTTTCTATTGTTGTGTAGGTTATTTCTTCACTTTGTTGATTGTTTCCTTTGCTGCGCAGTAAATTTTTAGCTTGATTGTAATCCCATTTATATATTTTTGCTCTTGTTGCCTGTAATATTAGGGTCTTATCCCCCCAAATCATTGCCTAGACTAATGTCCTGGAGTTTTTTCCCAATGTTTTTTTTTAATAGTTTCATAGTTTTACATTTAAGTCTTTAATCCACTTTGAGATGATTTTTGTATACAGTGAAAGATAGGAAACTAGTTTTACTCTACATGTGGATGTTCCATTTCCCAGTCCCATTATTAAACAGACTTTCCCCTACATATATTCTCCTTTATTCAAAGTGAGTTGATTGTAAGTGTATGGATTTATTTCTGAATTTTCTATTATACTAGTCTGTGAATCTGTTTTTATGTCAGTATTATGCTGTTTTGATTACTGTAGCTTTGTAATATAACTTGAGATCAGGTAGTGTGAAGCTTTCAGCATTGTTCTTTTTGCTCAGGATTTCTTGAGCTATTTAGAGTCTTTTGTGGTTCCATACAAATTTTAGGGGTTTTTTTTCTAGCTTTGTGAAAAATGCCATTGGAATTCTGATAGAGATTGCATTGAATTTGTAAATCACTTTGGAGAGTACAAACATTGTTAAAATATTAATGTCTCTTTAGCATCTTAAATCAGTGTTTTAAGTTTTTCTTGTAAAGATATTTTACTTCTTTGGTAAGATTTTATTTTTATATAGGTATTTTATTTTTATATAGGTACTGTAAATAAAATTGCTTTCTTAATTTCTTTTTTTAAATCGATTGCTGTTAGTGTATAGAAATGCCACTAATTTTTACATTAGTTTTCTACCCTACAACTTTACTGAATTCATTTAACAATACTAAGATTTTTTTGGTGGAGTCTTTAGGTTTTTCTAAACGCATGATCATGTAGTCTGCAAATAAGGGTAATTTTTCCAGTTTAGATGTTCTTTCTTTCTCTTGCCTAATTGTTCTGGCTAGGACTGTCATTATTATGGTGAATAGAAGAGCTGAAAGTGAATACTTTTGTCTTGTTTGAGATTTTAGTGGAAAGACTTAATTTTCCCCCAATTTTCCCCCCAAGCTGTGGGCTTGTTATGTATGGACTTTATTGTGTTGAGCTATGTTTCTTCTAACCTAGTTTGTTGAGTTTTTGTCATGAAGCAATGTGGAATTTTATTGG
>NW_007064244.1:2310-3220 GCF_000164805.1 Carlito syrichta | reverse complement strand
AGACTCAAAAAACAACTCAGAAAACAACACAAAAAATGAAAATCCATGAAGTCACCACTCAGTACAAGTAATAGAAGACTACTTTAAAGTATTCACCTCGTTCCCCCGGGAGTTCCCCCACTCCCGTCCACCGCAGCCTCGACCTGCTGGGCTCCGGCGATCCTTCCGCCTCAGCCTTCCGAGGAGCCGGAATTACAGGCGCGCGCTACCATGCCTGGCTACATTTGAGGCTTATAATTATTCTGTTTTTCTTAAATTTTTGTTCTCCATAAATACCATATGTAGGTAGTGTATTTATCAAGGTTCATAAAGAAAACATGGAATTATATATACTCATCAGGAATCTGCATCTACATTATGTTTTTAAGCTCTATAAATACGAATGCTGCATGCAATTTTTCCTTAATATGTACACAATTCATGTAGCCATTCATTTTTCTGATAAATAGCAAAATATGAAAAACAAAATAAATGAGTGTTTTGATTTATTTTTGTTACATGATATACTTAGTGTTTTGTAAGCCTCTTCTAGGTAGTTTGCTCTGTGAAAATGTAGGTAAATATTTCACTGAGTATATTGAAAAAATATTTTTTATTTTTAGTATATTTATTTATTTATTTTTGAGTTGGAGTCTCACTGTCATCCAGACTAGAGGTCACTGGCTGCCTTCAGCCACTGCTGTCTCTGCCTGCTGGGCTCCAGCGATCCTTCCACCTCAGCCTTCCAAGTAGCTGGAAGTACAGGCGCATGCTACCATGCCCGACTAATTTTTTGATTTACTGTAGAGATGAAGTCTCGTCAAGTTGCTGAGGCGGGTCTCGAACCCACGGCCTCAGGCAATCCACTCACCTCGGCCTCCAAACCGCTGGGATCACAGGCTGAGCTACCGAGCCCAGCAGAAATATTTTT
>NW_007064244.1:0-507 GCF_000164805.1 Carlito syrichta | reverse complement strand
TTATGACTACAACTCTAATATTACGGGAGGATTATCTAGGAGAATTGCTTAAGCGCAGGAGTTTTGAGACCAGCCTGATAAGCATAGCAAGATCCCATGCCTGGAACACACTGGCACCGCTAGCTGTTCAGGAAGCTGAGAAAGGAGGATCATTGAGCCCAAGAATCGAGAATGAAACCACGTCTGCAAGCCAGCCTGGACACCAAAATGAGACCCTGTATATAAAACACAAAATATGTTGATCCACAGGAGATAAACCTTGAATTAGAAAACTCGAATCTCTTATAATGGATAGTAAGCCCATCTGCTCTGCCCTAGAGTGAGACATTTTTAAAAACATACCAGGCATTGAGAATTTCTGCATTTTGTTCTGGAGGGAGACATTCTCTCTTTATTTTAAAGCTATAAACAGACTTATTATTTGCTACTTAGGGAGGAAAAGTCTGTATCACCAAAGCTGTTCTCTGTAGAAACATTCTTGAAAACATAGCAAAAACCAGTGTGTCT
>NW_007064243.1:0-1257 GCF_000164805.1 Carlito syrichta | reverse complement strand
AAATTAGCATGAAAAAATAAACAATTTATAGAAAATTTGGCAAAAGATAGAAGAAGAAAACAAATGGCCAAAAATGTGTTTTAAAAAGGATTTAAAGATTATTTATAATCAGAGCTATGTATATCATAATATCTATTCAATTAGAATGAATTTAAAAATAAGAGAAAACTTGTAATGAGGTATAGAGGATAGAAATAAACAATTCTTCCCTTGCATCCTTTGTGGAATTGTAAATTGATAAAGTTTTTCTGAGGGCAATTAGGAAGTTTCTTTTAAAATCAAAATAACCTATCATTTACTCAAGAATTCCACTTCTAGAAATCTATTCTAAAAAATAATGCTTATGACAGATATGCAAAAATATTTAACTAAACACATCACTGTTTCTTGTCAAGGCATAATGACTGTAACCTGTAATCCCAGCACTTTGGAAGCTGAGGTGGGAGGACTGCTTAAGCCCAGGAGTTTGAGACCAGCCTAGGCAATATAGCAAGACCTTGTCTTTACAAAAAATCAAAATATTTTCCAGGGATGGTGGCACACACCTATGGCCCTAATGACTGGCTGAGATGGCAGTATTGTCCGAGTCCAGGAGGTTGAGGCTACAGAAAGCTGTGACCGTGCCACTGCTCTCCAACCTAGGTGACAAAGTGTCACCTCGACTCAAAGAAGAAGAAAAGATATAATTGTTTCTTGAAACATTGTTTGATAATATTACAAATTTAGAAAATGCCTCTATTAAGATAAGGTCAGATTCAGCTATAATTGTCAGAAAAAAATGACAGTGGCTTATACATGTGATGGAAGTTTATTTCCCCTTCTTGTAAATGCCTGGTATGAAAACTTCATGATTCTCAGAGATCTATCTATCTTTTTGCTCAGTCATTCTCAGTATGTGTCTTTTCCCTGTGGACCAGTGAAACCACTCTAGTTTCTGGCATCAGGCCCATATCTGAGTCTATAGGTAAGGAGAAAAAGGAAGAGAAGAGCATGTCCCCTCCCTTGATGAATATATTTATTGGAATGTTCCCTACATCAATTTACTTGTATGCCCTTGGCCAGATCTTAGCCACAGTCACATGACCACACCTAGACTCAAGGGAAGTTGTAGAATTTAGTTATTATTTTTGGAGTACATTTGCTCAAATAACATTTGAAGGTCTATCCCTGAGCAAGTGAGGAAATCTAATTTTGTGAGACAACTTGTAGTCTCTCCCACAGTCTGGACATTTGCTCACTGAAATATTCACCCATGCC
>NW_007064242.1:0-785 GCF_000164805.1 Carlito syrichta | reverse complement strand
CTACCCCGAATCCTCGGCACGGCGCGGGGACCACAACTCCCAAGATGCTCGGCGCAACCTGAGCGCGCTGACAGCAGGAGGTTCCCAGGGGCCTCCCACGGAGTCGCTTCGGGTAACGTGCTCCGGTCGCAGGAGAACGGCCACTGTGGTTCCTGACTTCCCCCTCTTTTGTCTTAAAACCATGCGCAGAAGACATATAGAGGATGACGGGGTCGACTCTCGGCCCTACCGCGCGACCCTCTCCCGGGACGCTTGGGTCTCGAAGACTACACTCCCCAGTAACCCTGAGCGACTTCCGCATCCGGTGCCGGACTCGACACTTGGCGGACGGAATTGAGGTGTCGTGGCCGTTTCCGCTCGGCTTCCGCGCCGAAGTTATCCGGATGGTGGGTGTAGCGCCGGTCCTTGGTGTTCCCCACTCCCGCTGAGGAGTTGAAAACCTGCGCCCCGCGTTCCGTGATCCGGCAGACGGAGCCTCGTCCAGCACATGTGCCTCTTAGACTCCGTTTAAAGTCAAGGAGAGGCCAGCAGCAGCCATTTTGGGCCTTAGGTAATATAAATAAACAGAAAATAAATAATATAAAGGCCAGACATCATGGCTCATGCCTATAATCCCAGCACTCTGGGAGGCTGAGGTAAGAGGATTGATTGCTTGAGTTCAGGAGTTCAAGACCAGCCTGGGCAACATAGTGAGACCTTGTCTCCACAAAAAATAAAACAATTCGCCAGGTATAGTGGTGCAAGCCTGTAGTCCTAGCTACCTGGGAGACTGAGGCAGAAAGGAG
>NW_007064241.1:0-1385 GCF_000164805.1 Carlito syrichta | reverse complement strand
ACTCTTCAAAATGTTATCTTCAAAACTCAATTTGTTACTTGAATAACATTGTTTTCCCCTAAATAAAATTTTCTACAGTATTCGACTGGGTTGAGATATTATGTGTTTGCACCCAATCTCTAGCCTTAAGAGTTTGTTCTCTTGGGAAAGGCAGATACTTGGGCAACCATGATGGCTTATTCCGAGTTTGGTGCTCTGGGAGTGCAGGGAGAAACCCTCCCTTATCCATGGTGCAGGGCTGGGAAAGTGCTATCAAGGAAGGCCTCCCAATGGAGGTGACTCCGAAGGCATACACACGTCAGTCAGGTGGAGAGCAAGGTTTGGGGTGTGAGTGGCTGGAGGACCACCAGCATCTGCAAAAACTTGGCTGTGAGAGATGAGAACACCATCACTAAGTGACAGAAATTCAGTCTGGCTAGAGTAGAGAGGAATTACATAAAATTATTATGGAAGCAATACTTGTTCGTTGTGTAAAATTTGAAAAATACAGGAAAAGAGAAAGCATGCCATGGCTAGCTTCAAACCTCAGAGTTTATTGCTGTGAACATTTGTTGCATTTTTCTCATCTCCTACATGGATATTCATAGAACAGCATGTTTGATGTGATCCCATTTGGCTTAGACCATAGATATGTGTACAGGCATAAAATGCATTTACATATACATGTGTGAAAATGCACCAAGTCAAGTTGGGATCATGCTTACATGTTATTTGTTACCTGCTTTTTTAACATTATAATATACTTAAATATTTTTAATGTCCTTGGGATGCAAGCATATTTTAAGTAAACTATTATGAGTTGCAGCGGTTCATTTCTGTGATTAAAAAAAAAATTCTTGATTGGGTGTGGTGGCTCAAGCCTGCCAACCCAGCACAGTGGGAGGCCGAGGCGTGAGGATTGCTAGAGCACAGGAGTTCAAGACCAGCATGGGCAATGTGGTGAGACCTCGTCTCTACAATAAATCAAAAAATTAGCCAGGTGTGGTGGTGTGTCCCTATAGTTCCAGCTGCTTGGAAGGCTGAGGCAAAAGGATCGCTGGAGCGTGCCACTGCACTCCAGACTGGGCAACAGAGTAAGACTCTCACTCAAAAAAAAAAAAAGAACAATTCTTAAAACTAACCGTCTTGATGCTTCTCTGCAGGAAGAATGTTTCTTAAACCTGGAGGCTCCTATATCAAGAGTATGTGAGTATGACACGCCGTTTCCTCACATTTTTGAGCCATTCTGCATCCCAGATAAATGGAAGTGTTACAATGTCCTTCAAAAGATGATCAACTATTGATCATTTAGGTAGATACACCCTGCATTTTGAGCTTATATGTGCCCCTGACATTAATAGACCATTAACCAAGGAGCAGCAGTTATTGATGTGTTGTATTTTGGG